>NC_056732.1:727242381-727364881 GCF_019279795.1 Protopterus annectens
TAACCACTACACTATTGGTGTTCTGCTTCATTTATATCTCAAGATGCACGCCCTCGAAGCCCTCCTCAGTATGGAGAACATCGATGTCTGTGCTGTGACTGAAACCTGGTTCAAGGCTCCTGAGAGCACCCCAGCACTATCAGGTTATACCTCATATCATGCGTTCCGGCCCCAAAATCCGGACCGAACCACAAAAGGAGGGGGAGTATCCATATTCATAAAGGATACCCACACCTCCAGGTTAGTGGCAACGCACGAAGCATCGGAGACCATCCAGGTGCAATTAACCATAGGTAAAACTGCCCTACAGTTTGTAACATGCTACAGACCACCTTCTCAAACTCAGGAAACCCACACAGCCTTCCTGAAGACACTGGAGAGTATGAATGTCTCTCCAAACACCATCATATTGGGTGACTTCAACTACCCAAACATAGACTGGGAACATTACTCAAGCCCCAACACCCTAGCCCAAAGGTTCCTTGAGTTCATAAACTCAAATGCTATGGAACAACTAGTCACCATTCCCACAAGAGGAGAAAATATACTAGACCTGATCATCACAAACATGGGGACAAAATGCTCCACACCGGAAGTATATCCCTCATTGGTGAGATCAGACCATAAATTAATCTCACTGGAGATCCACATCCCACCCCCACCCCAGCAAAAGACCACAGTGAAGAACTTCTCAAAAGCAAACTTCACACTTCTTAAGACTGGAGTGGTATCCTTCAAGACCCCCCGAGCCAGTGGAAACCACAACCCACGCTGCTGAAACCCTTACAAATGCCTTCTACGAGCACCTCCAGGAATGTATGGATCAAGCAATCCCTAATAAAATCAAGACCCTTTCCACCAAAGGCAGGCACCTGGTCTGGTGGACTCCAGCCATAAACAAACTCTACAACAAGAGGAGAAAGCTACTACATGACAGAGCAAAATCCCTAAATGGGAAGGCATCTCTGATCAATACTAGCAAAAAACTACGATCACTCATAAAATCATCCAAGGCCAACTTTGAGAGAAAAATCGCTAATGACACAAAAGACAATCATAAAGCCTTCTTTAGCTATGTTAGAAACCTGGGTGGAAACTCCCAGATATGCTCAGAATTAGTCCAAAATGATAAAAATAAATCACTGAATCCATGGACATTGCCAACATGCTGGCAGACAGGTTCAGTGCAAATTTCTCCCTCCCCAAAGGAAAAATATCCATCCCACCAGAGTCTAGCCTCCCAAACATCTCAGATGCCCAGGTGAGAGCTGCTCTCTAAAGCAAAAAACACAGCATCAATGGGACCGGACGGTGTCCCCAGCTGTGTGCTACACGAACTCAATGAGGAACTAAACCTACACATAAGGCTGCTGTTTAATCTTAGCCTTACTACAGGATACATACCCAAAGAATGGCGTACGGCAACTGTGGTCCCACTCCACAAAGGTGGTGCTTCTACGGACCCTGGAAATTACTGCCCCATAAGCTTGACGAGCCTTGTCTGCAAAGCTATGGAGAGGATCATAATGGAACTCATAAATAAAGACATTAGGGACCTACAGACACTGGATCCTACCCAATTTGGCTTTGTCAAGGGCAGATCCTGCCTCTTAAACTTGGTCGACTTTTTCGAAACAGTCACTAAGGTCATTGATGAGGGTAAGGCAGTTCACACAGCCTACCTTGACCTAACAAAAGCGTTCGACACAATACCCCACTCTGGCATCATAGAAGAGCTCACCAGCTTAGATGTAAACCCATATGTCACAAGATGGGTTGCAAACTGGCTCAAGGACAGAACACACAGGGTTAGAGTTGCTGGTGCCATGTCAGACTCTAAGCCGGTCACGAAATGTGTCCCACAGGGCTCAGTCCTGGGCCCCTCTTGTTCGGCATTTATTTTTCTGAAGTGCAGGCAAACATAGGGGGATTGTGGCTGACAAAATTTGCAGATGACTGCAAACTGGGCACCATAATTGACACTCCATCAGACACAGACATCCTCCAGAAAGGTCTCATTGAAATGGATAACTGGTGCCAGAGCCATGGCCTTAAGCTAAATGCCAAAAATGTATAGTCATACCCTTTGGGAAAAACAAGGTAACCCCTAATTACCACATAGGTGGTAATCCATTAAACATGGAAGAAGTTATCAGGGACCTGGGGACCCAAGTTGACAGTAACCTCTCTTTGACACTCACATTGCCAAAGTGGTTAGGAAGACCTTCTACATTGCCCACCTGATCATGAAGGATTCATATCCAGATCAGGAGAGGTCATTGTACCCTGTACTCTTCACTTATCAGACCAATGATTGAGTACAACGCCCCATCTGAATGTACCTTACCCGACACCTGCAGCAGTTGGAAACACCCCAACAGTTCCTCACCAAAAGGATAAAGGGGCTCAAACATATGTCATACGATGCCCGACTGAAGAAACTCCAGCTCTATTCAGTCGCATACCGTCTGCTCAGAGGTGATCTGTGCCTGACATACAAGGCCATGTCCAACCCGAATTAATGGACATGCTCCACCTCAAAAATCCAAATCCACCAGAGCCACGAGCAAGAGACTTAAACCTCAACACGGATATAAATAGGACGTGCTGGAGGGACAGATTCATCACCCAGAGACTCCCTACACTGTGGAACAGAATCCCAGTCCATGTGAGGCAGAGCCCCTCACTGACTCTGTTCAAGAGAAATCTTGACGAGTGGATGGGAGATCGTAGGTTTACCCCAGGAATCATCTCTGTATCACTGCTGGACAGAGGCACAGCAAACTAATGGGTATAGTATTCTCATCCTAAGGGGTGGTGAAAGCCACACACACTCTGGCTAGGCTTATAAATGCCCTAGGGCAGATAGCCTAGTATGAACCTATGAACCTATGAACCTATTTATATGTATACCCATGGTTCATAGCTACCCTAACATTGGCCTCAATGCTTCACTTACACAGCAGGCATCCATTCTCCTGCTGGGAAAACCGCAGTACTACACATGCGCCATTCCCTATTCCCTACTGCTCTGGACCCGTGCTGCATGTTTACTCACTCCAAGGATATTCAGAACACCAAAGCTTATAGTCCTGGCACATACGTGTGTTTGATTGTCAGGGTGTTCATGTGGTCATCCAGGTTTAGGCTTGTCCGACTGGAGACCAGAACAGCCCTGTACCCATTTGAAAGTCATAATTAACACGTGAACAGAGTTAGTCCCAATGTTAACATTCTACCTGTGTTTACAGACGCAGGGGTTTGGACACCTCTGACAAGATTATTATGTCGGCACTACATAATATGGGGTGGGGGAGTTCCACTGGTGTTTCCCTTCACATTTGTTACAACTGCTTTATTGTGACCATGTTCATTCATTCATCTGTCTGTACATACACATACATATACACCTACATACCTATTTACATTTCCCATACAGTTGAATGTCCGCCTCGCATCCCCGCTGCCTTTACCTCACTATATCCAAAGGATATTATTCTGGCCATCACATAAAATTAGCGGCCCTTGCATGGCTTGGACCCAGAAACAGAAAATTAGTCACTGGTTTGACCACTACACCATCCGTGCTACATTCCGCATGGATGGCAGTTAGGATATATGACTTCACTACAGGTATTCAACAGTACTGGCAACAAATGTGACAGTTGGTTGGTGTACATATGTGTACAGACCTCTCAACCACTCAGGGACTAATTTCAACAGTGACAGGAACAAGACAAGGACAAATCAGGGACAATCACGGACACTTTTACAATATTAGTACTATTAACTTGAAACGTGTTGACAGATTCAGACCATATGTATTAATACTTATTTTATGAAGTTAAAAATGTCTATTGCTCTTAATTATTGTCATTATTCATTCAAGTGTCATTCAACACCTTTCCTCCGAAGGTCACTGGTTTTAGGGGGGATTAAGAGGCTGGCCAGTTATTGTGCGAATGCTCTGACCATTGGTAGGGTTGCCACATTTTCATATGGCCAGGATGGGATATATTCAGGACACACCAGATTTTTCAGGCCAACACATACCCATGGTCAGTACAAGGTTTAGAACTTTAATTATTTCCCTAGATGAGAGCTTATTCTTGTAGCAGTTTAGTTGCTTATTCTGTTTCTTGTAAGATTTACGTATTTTACATACAGAAATAACAGTTTTAGGCAACTGTTACATGAAATACGGTACATAGTTATTTCCTACAATCACAGGACATTTGCCATTGTATCATTCTAGGTCAGGACACACCTACCCAAACAGGGACCGTCCCTCACAAAGTGGAACAGGAGGTACCCTGCTTACGTCAGTGGCTTAATCACCCTATATCCAACTGCCACTATGCGAATGTGTAAAGTATATTTTCTCGATAATTCATGTAGGGAGCCGTGCATCATGGTCAGGTGTTTAATCCCAGGTAGTAGGTTCTGCATGACTGGCTGGAGGCTGAGCAGTCTCGTGAATCACTACTGCACATATGACTTGTGTCCAGATGTCTACAGGACTGGACATCATGTCGTGATACCAAGTCTGGTGTTTACACAGGATACTTATCCCATGAGGGATATCTAAAAATTGAGCAAGACAATAACCTTTCATTTTTTTGGATTTACGAAAACGTGATAGGGTTTTACAAGCAAGGGATACATAGTTTGCAATCCTGACACTGCCTAGGGTGAGACTGCCTACTAGATAAGAGTAGTGGTCACTATGTGAAGATATGGCTGCACCAAGCTAGCAGCTCGAGTATGGCTGGATTTGGTGGACGTTCAGGAATGGGGGGGGGGTTGTGTGCTGTAGAGGGGATGATGGGTATTCAATTATGCATCCAGGTGTGTTGTAGTTGGATGGCTCAGTTACGTCCAGACCATTATGTGGGTATGTGCCGGTGACATTTCTGTACATGTGATTCGCACATTTTAATATTCATATGTTTGTGTGATTGTGTTCTACAGTATGGCCTGTCAGGTTGTATTGCGGATGTGTATGTTTGTTCTTTGCGTTTCTTTCTGATTCACCCACTGCTCCCTCATACACCTCCAGTTCACCTATTGTGCATCCAACACAGTCTCTCCTTTGCAGATTATTACATTACCCACCCCACCCCCACACCCATATTCCACACACTCCATCCATCCCTTCTCTGGTTGATGGCCCATGGCACGGTCAAGGGAACACATTGCATACACTACATATCTCTGGTACCAGTATGGTTGTGAGGACTACCCTAGCATTTTTCACCTTCCACATGCTGTACATCATGCACATAGGTACGCGCAAATGCTTATCTCTCATGACATAGTAGGTAGACCTGGGTAATATCCGTTCATCTTTGACCCATCCTGACAAGGATGGCTTGGACCACAAATAGGCAGATTTTGGCCGAATGCTCTGACCATTGGTAGGGTTGCCACCTTTTCATATAGCCAGGATGGGATATATTCAGGACACACATCAGATTTTACAGGCCAACACATACCCATGGCCAGTACAATGGATAGTACTTTTGTTTTATGCCTAAATGTAAGCTTATTGTTGTAGCAGTTTAGATGCTTCTTATGTTTTGTTTACTTGCTTGTTCTATTTCTTGTAACATGTAGGTATGTTACATATGGAAATAACTATTGTATGTGACTATTACATGAGATATGGGACATAATTATGTCATACGGTCACAGGATATTTTACATTTATAATAGTTTTGGTATAGACACAACTGTCCAGATGGGGACTGTCCCTCACAATGTGGGACAGGTGGTAACCCTGATCATTGGGCTAGACTTAGCTATTGGCGGCGCGCTAACATGATGCATTTCACTTCCACTTGGTATAACTATCAACACTGCATTAGAATACGGGCACGGGGTTTTAAATGTCATTTGTTCGAGGAATGGGGACTCAATATTCAGCTATGTGCATTTGTGTTTGCTTTTTATTTTTGTGTTCGCAAGAACTGTCTTGCAAGCTTTGCATACATTTCAGTATCCACGGACACTGACAGGTGTGATTACTATTGGAGGCAGGCTGTAATATTCAGCATTTTAGGTTGCACGTAAACAGCCACCATGTCCACGCCTCCGTGCGGCGCTTCGACATGCCCCATGCCCCATGCACTCGCGCATGTTTCCAGTGCATGTGGATGTGGCGGCAGCGCACCTTCATAAATATGCATATGGCACTGCTGCACCATCTGTACGCCGCACGGTCAGTGCAAGCCTAATGCCGGCCTTGCTTCGAGCTTCATGAATCCCTGGGACTGTGTTAATCATTGCCAGGTGGCTTAGGGAGGTAGCTTGTGAACAACTGGAACTAAATGAAAAAAATTCAAGCAGGTTTTTAGTTTGAACTGAGTGGTTTACAAGGGATTATTTATGCAAATTAGTGGAGGTTAATGTGTTTTAGCTATAATATGATGACCACATTTATGCAAACTGTTGTTGAATGTATCTAATTCAATTATTTGTTATAATAAGGTTGATACAACTCTACATTTGAACAGGAAGTATGGTCAGTTTTAACTTTTTTCACTATTGCATTGTACTTGCCAGTCATTGCTTGGTATCCTTTGTACAGGTGAAGAAGAGAGCTGGCTCTACCAGAAGGTGCACTGGATGAACCAGGACTCCCTGGCTAGAAGTCTGTGCTATAATGTTTCTTTTGTAATTTAATAATTCTCACAGCCTGTCATTGTGTAGATTCACCTGTCTAGGCATGATGATTATGCTAATTAGGGTTCATCTCATTAATATTTCTGAATCAGTCAATTTGTTTGACAATCAAACCTGGTAAACACTGTGCAGATTCTGCATGATGCTGTGCACATGTTGGAGCACCTGCAGCAGCTGCCTATTGTTTTAGTGCTGAGAAAACTGTTGTGTCATATTTAACCATCTTCAGATGGAATCACTGCAGGCCATGTATTCTAAACAGCACACACAGGGATGGTGGACTGCTTTAACCTTTAAAGTGCTATTGAAACCATAATAATAATAATAATATAGTACCTATATTTTCAGAGTTTTCCATATGTTGCATAAATGAGATGTGTGTTGATGCCTGTCATTGTATGGAAAATGGGGCATAAGAAATGTTTTGGATGCCAACGGTCTGCTATTTTTTCCCTGGGATCACTCAAAATGAGACATCATGGCTGGAAAAGGGGAAGGTCATGCTCATTTTAGATCACAAAGATCGTGTGAAGAAGAGTCTAAGATTTTTCTGGACTCTTGCATAAGGAAAACAGCTGAAGGTTTCTGCAGGAGGGATATACCAGGCTGCAGTATAAGGCTGAAGCCTGGAATAGTTTGGGAAAGGCTGTCACCCATGCTACTGACATCCCACACACAGAAGAACAGTGCCTTCACCATTACTGTGACACAAGGCATTGCAATCCTGACCTCCTTTGCTGATGGGAGAAAGAAGTTAAGGCACAGTCACCACCTCCATACTGTAAGTATATCTTATTTTAGCTACCTAAATAACCTCCAACTGTGTGCTATCCACAAATTTTACATTACACACTTTTTTATGTTGCTAGCCCCTGGAAAACTTGAGAGTAAAAGTCAGCTGCATAGGAGCAGTCTGCAGTGCCTAAGAGAGGACCAGAGTGAGTATGCATGCTGTCATAAAAGCTGTCTGGCTTTTACAAGTAACATTACAAGACATCACAAAATAATTTACATCTTTCTTACACCAGTGCCACAACTGTGAGTACTAGCATATCTCAAAGTTAGTAGTATGACTGCGCAATGTTAGAAGTGTGTTTCTGCATGCCTCCTCCAGAATAGGCAGACAAGTAGATCTTCATGTTACAGCTCCTTGTTCTCACATTGTGAAGATGCCTGAAAATTCAATTCCACCATCCCACAGCTGTTGTCATGGAAAACATTTCATGTATATTTTTCTTCCACTAGTATCACTACAACATTGCATGGCCTGTGTATTTAAGATCATAGTTAGTTGCTTCTTGGACATTTCCCAATATACAATAAGGTTTGCTGTCCTTTGCCTATCACTCGTGTCTGAAATATGTCCGTCTGAGCAGCAGCATGTTTACTTTGTGTATGTACAACATTCTCAAATTGCATCTCTGAACACAGGAATGCATTGATCGGGCTAAGTAACTCCTAACATTAATCTTCTTCTGTCTCTAAGACTGCATGTGAGGATGGCTTTTGTTTGAGACCTCACTCATATTTTTCATTGTGTTGAAATTTCTCTTCCCCTACCTTTTGTGTTGCTATCCCTCCCCTTACATACATGTATTTTGTTTATGGCTTTGTTTTTCTCCATTTCTTTTACTGTTATATGCAGGAGGACAGCAGCCTGCACTCATCCCACCAGCAAGGCCTTACAGGCCCCCATAGGTGGCAGCAGTAGCAGTACCATAACCACCACCAGCAGATGCATCAAGCACATCTGGGTCCCAGCCTGCACAGCTGCTTCAACAACTCCTGCAATACTAGCATCAGGTAGCCCTGCACCAGAGGATGGTACAGTGGTACTCACTGGTAGCAGTGGATGTGCCACTTTTGTCATCCATTGGCAGCTGGCAGAGTTTTTGGCTGGCTGCCGCCCTGCATTGACCTCATGGAGACCATGTTCCAGCAACTCTAAGTCATATTTCTGCCCTGCAATGGCTCCAACTTTTAAGCCAGGACTCAGTAGTGACAGTAGTACCCAGGGTAACAAGTAATCTCCCACTGAGTCTCATCTGGAGAAACTGCATCTGCAAACACCCAGTCCTATCCCCCAACCTGGTATTCCTCTACTTTTTATGTCCACACCCACCTCAATTGATTTTACAGCCCTCGTCTCACCATTATCTTCCCTCTGTTTGTCTGTTTTCTCCTTTACCATTGTGTTCTCTCTCTCTCTCTCTCTTTGTGTTACTCCACACCCTGTCTGTCAAGTCTCTTTTCCTGCAAACTAAATTTCCACTCTAACTTTCCTCTTACTTCCTTCTCCAACTTTTCCTCCTCTTACAAAAAAGGGGGAAGTTGGCCACAAAAAAATTATATGGCTCCTACCCCACCTCCATCCTGCTCATTCCTTATTTGCTCACCATGCGTTTTACCCTGTGGTTGTTTCCCCTTTTCATCTCATTCCTATATTCCAACCTTTAATCTATTCAAAAAAAGATAAACATACCACATACATGCCCAAAAATGGATTAAAAATATTTTTGTGGTTGTGCAGTGTGCAACAGGTCATGGAGAGCATCACTGATGTCCATGTACAACTGACAAGATATGGCATTGCTCACTGTGTAGCGATAATGAAGTCTAATCAAAATCAAGTCTGATGTATATTGCTCTCGGCTACCATTGTTCATGCAAACCAGCTGAGTGCCGTGGCGTGGAAGTTGTGAAATATGACATAAGGTAAAGCTTATGCTTTTGCTCTGACTGCTTCCATGGATCAACTTGCTCATGAAGTGATTTATTGAGTGTCAGTGTACCGAAAGGGTGTTAAAATCCCCCGAGGGTTATATGTTGTCTTTGAATTTTCTGCTTCCATTGTGTAAAAATCGCCTGCTATATGCTTCCCTGACAACTTTTGTATGACTACTTCTATGGCACAGCATATTCAAGAAGAGAGATGGGGATTCACCCCTCAGGGCTGAATGCTTTCTGTGACTTGTCTGCTTCCATTATGTACGTATGTAACACTCACCTGATAAATACCTTGAGGCCTGTCTTTTGTTTTGTGCTTCCAGTCTGCATATGTATAACATTCAGCTGTTGTGCTTTCCTAACACCTTAAATTTGACTTCTGCTATAGCTCACCTTATAAATACAGTGTTTGATAAAATAAGAATAATGGGGTCAAATCGCATCAGTGTTGAATTTATTTTATTATGACATTTACATCATAGTACATGTATGCTGATAAAACTCTGATGATGTCAGAAATTGTGTAGATCATTACATCATACTAATTTACTGTATCTCACCTATCCTGTCTATGTTTTGCATTTTCTAAGTGGAAGTATTTCAGATTGACATCTGTGTGCATGTTGTTATTTTCCAATTGATATCTTTGTACATGTTATTATACCCCCTTCTCAGTTGTACTCTGCATCCCTGATTTGGTCAGCAGCTCCCTTTGCAGTCTTCTGTTAGTTTCTCTTGTCTCTGTACCCTACTACCATCCCTACACTCCACATTTAGCCACCTTAGTCTTTGCATAAGACATTTCTGAGCACGTCTTTTGCCTCGGGTTATAATAGAGTGTTATCTTAGCAATGCCACCTGCGGGTGCAGCTTCACACTGACAAACCTCATTCAGTCTTTACAACAGCTGTTCGTACTTTACTCTGGCCACTGATCTGGTCTAACATGGTCTTACTATGGGTCCCTATTGTGGCCACAACTAGCAGTTGCTCATCCCTCACATGGGCCTGACTACATGCATTTTTAATTAGCCTCCGGGCTCATTGTACACAATTATCAACAGTGCTGGCTTGGCCGTACATAGCTGTAGACTTAAAAGGGAGGAGGTATGTTGATAATGATAACTGGTATTTTATGGGTTTATAAGAAGGTTGGATCAGATTAGCAAAAAGATGGTTGAAATGCAGCACATAAGTGTGAAGTAATAATGAACATGCAATACAGTAAAATATGTGTTAGAAGAGGAGAGGACTGATGGAAAGCTATGATGTCATCGTGAATACAAACTGTCATATACTAGCTCATAACAAGATTCTACTATCAGTTTTATAAATAGTATGGATGAATTTTAGTTTTATTCAATTACTGTTAATTGAGTGTGGTTTATCCGATGGGAAATAATGCAGATAGTTTGCCAAATGCTGTGTATAATTGTAAACTGAACACTTTTCCCCACAAAACAAAACCCACTTTGTGACCATGGAATTGGTATATATATGTTAGAGTGGAGTGAAGGTGAAGGTCTCACCCTCATGGGGGAGGGGGGTACAGAAGGACTTTTTTTGTTTGTTTCACAGAAAGCATCACACACAAACAGCAATGGGTGCACACAGTAAAAAATAACTTTAAGCCCCCGCTGTTCTACTCCAAAATAGTACAGTAGGGTTTGTCTTTGAATCACTCTACAATGCTATTCCAGTCCTAGTGTAAAGCCATGGGGCACAGGACATGGATAATTTACATTAGCCTTTTCCTCAGAGTGCCACATTTGAATGCAGCTTTAGCCAGAAGACTGCTATACTGCTAATTACCAGACGTTTCTTACTACTGTAGCACCAGATCATTTTTAAATTGTTCCCTCATAGTGCACTGAGCAATCCTGCTATAAACAGGATAGAGTGCAGTATGTGTTTCTGAATACCCCTACCCTCATGTTTAAAAAAATTACAATATTACTTGGTAACCATGACATGTCTGAATGGAAAGTAATACAGATATGTACTTTAATCCATTTTTCATATTGGAATATTGTTCTTTTTCATATTTATACGGACATTTAGTTTACTTACTATATGCTTTCTAATTATTTAACATTTGCTTGTTTAAATTGTATCCATTTTGTAAAGGGTTTGTGTTAAAGAACTGTAATAAAATTGGGCTGTGTTTTGAATACAGTTTATATGTATGCATTCAGACACCGGCATCTTCCTGATAATTGTGATGTACAAAGTTAATTTATATAATTTCAGCTGAATTCATCTTGATGAATGTTTTGAGTTGCATTGTTTTTGGAAATGGGAATAGCCAAAGGATTGGCCATGGCTCCAAGATGTTATAATCTCTTAATGGAGCTGCTGGAAAGGGCTATAATGCTTAGTCCTATAATTAATATCTTCCAAGGTGGAACAAGTCGTTGCTACAGATGTAATGATGAAATCAAGTGCACAGAGGAAGGGAGCATTTTACATATTTCATATTGTTTATTGTTCAAAACAAATAACTTGAAAATTACTTACTGTACTAATAAGTGTTCTGATTCCCTGCAGTAGCTCTTGTCTAGTATCTGCACAGGTCAAAACAAAGTTCACATAACATTAGATAAAATCTATGGTCAGTTTTACTTAAATTATTGCATGAGTTGATGACTTCTACATGGTCAGTCTGACTGGCATGTTACCCAGAACATTTTCTCTCTCTCTCTCTCTCTCAAGGTCTTTTTCTTGTTGTTTCCTCCATGTACGAGAGGGAAGAAGTGACCCTGTGCCACCCTCTACTGAATTTAACAATAATCTGTGTTCAGTATCCCAAAGTACAGTCTAAATGAGATTCATTGATGTGTGTCAACCATCTTGTTCTTAATCTTAAATATGAGGTGAACTCTCTAAATGACAACAGTATCAGAATAACTACTCAGCAGCAAAAGAAATATGCCAGCAGCATATAATTATTTCTAATCTGTTTTAGTGATTAAAATAGTCCTTGAGAGACACAATTAAACATATTTCTGCATGTATGAATATGCATATGCATATAAATGTGCACAAACTCTAACACAAACATGCTATTTTTGTCTACACTTGGTATATACAACATAATATGACAGGGTTATAATATATCAGATTGTTGAATATTGGTAAGTTTTACCATCACAAAAACTGTATACATACCTTTCTATATATTAATTGAGATTATCTATCTTGTCTATGAAGGTCAAAGAATCACTGCCTATTCAGAATTTCTGCTAGATTTAATAAATTTAATTCAATCATACGTTTAGATCTGCGTTAACATTATGTCACTATAAGTACTCTTCACAGCTTGTTATAATATTTACCCGTGATATCTAATTATTGTGTGATGATGTTTGTGAAAGATATTTTCCCTGTAGGTCAAAATGCAGAGAGCTCATCATAGAATACAGGGAGAGTCGAGTGAGTTAGCCTGTTGAAAATTACTTCATTATGCTAATATAATGTGGCCTAAATGATATTTTACAGTGATATTAATGAATCTGTTCAGTCGTTTATCATGGGGGTCATTAGCTTAGTATGTGTTATAATTTAGACAATTATTTTAGCAGGACAGTATCCTGAGAGATTTCATTGAAATGTTATATCACTTACTAATTAAGATTATATGATTTCACATGAAACAATTGTGTTAAGCAAAAGCTAAGATGTTAACTTGCTAGAATATTAATAACTATGAATGCACATTTAGTTAAATATAGTTACATGTGGATAAATCGGGATGTGTGGTAATAACAATGGTACCTTATCTGTTGATGGTAAATGAGCCATGTACAAATTATTACAGTGTTTGATAAATATAACACAAATTAATGGATTTATCCAACTGATTAAAAGGGGAGTATAGTCTTTCAAATGAGTCACTACTTACAAGCAAAATACAAGATTCTTTAAAAAAAGTTTATAGCAGTCAGTGGCTGTTTGCTCTGTCACTGATGTTTAAATATAAGGCACAGGTATTTATAAACTTAGGTAGGTACTAATAGCAAAGTTGGCATAGATGATTATGGCTTAAGGTGTGTGAGATGCCTTCTTGTGATTAATTACATATTACCTGTTTTATAAGGGTGCAGCTTTTGAAATAAAGGTTGTTGCATGTTTGTTATTTAAATAGGGTCTACTTGAGTATTCAATGTTCAATGTGAATAGAATCAATATCAGAGCCTCTTTTGAGGCCTTCCAAGAGTCTGTCATCTATACCCTATCCCAAACCAATTCATCTAATTAATGTTAAATGACTGCAAGTCATCCACATTTCTAATTCTTAGGCAAAGAGAACAGAGTACGTCTGACCTTACATGGAAGATGTCGCTTCTTATTTCCATTGTAGTCTTAGGCCAATGTTTCAGACTCACCATTGTTTCTTGTACTTAATGTATGTTTATTGAATTCAACTCCAGGAGTCTGTACTATAATATTGTTGTTCATCAGAATAAATCACCTCTTTCCAATCTGTTGCTTACTGTAAACAGACATAGACTCTGAAATTTGTTTTTCTAGCTTCTGTGTCTTATCTTTGTAACCTGTTCTGAAAAAAAATCATGGTATCCTCTCCAATCTTTTAGCCTGAGAATAATTATAGTTTTTATTCTCCGACACAGTATTCAATACTAGGTTGAACAATTCCCATGCACATAAGTTCATAGGTAGATACTAGGCTATCGGCCCTGGGGCCTATATAAGCCTAGCCAAAAAGGTTCCCTGACTTTTGCCACCCAAGAAAATTATTTTCCTGTGCCCCTGTCAAGCAGTGCCCCAGGAGTGATCCCTAGGGTGAATTTTCTATTTCCCATCCAGTCGTCAAGATTTTTCTTAAAGAGGGCTAATGAGGAGCTTTGCTTGACATGAATGGGTAGTTTGTTCCAGAGTATAGGAAGTCTCTGGGACAGGATTCTATCCCTCCAGCATGTTCTGTTTATTGTGGTGACAAGGTTTAGGTCCCTGGAGCATGTGGCTCAGAGAGACTGGGATTTCTTTAAGTGTAGCATGTCCAACAGCTCTGGGTTTGACATAGCTTTGTATGTTAAGCAGAGATCGCCTCTGAGTAGGTAATATGTGACAGAGTAGAGCTGGAGTTTTTTTTAAATGGTCTGCATATGGCATCTGTTTGAGGCCAGTAATCCTCTTAGTGAGGTATTTCTGTGGCCTTTCCAATTGTTATAGGTGTCTTGTGAGATACATGCCAAACAGGGCATTGTACTCTATAATGGGTCTGACGAGGGATGAGAAGAGAGGAACAATGACCTCCTTTTGTGATGAGTTGTGCCATGTAGAAGGATTTCCTGACTACTGTGGTGATGTGGTTATCAAAGGAGAGACTACTGTCCACCTGTGTCCCGAGGTCTCTTATCACACTCTCAGTGTTTAGTGAGCTACCGTCTATGTGGTAGTTCATGGGTACCAAGTTTTTCCCAAAGGAGATGACAATGCACTTCTTGGCATTGAGCTTGAGGCCATGACTTTGACACCAAGCATCTGTCTCTGTGAGGCCCTTTTGTAGAATGTCTACATCATTAGGTGATTCTATTATGACTCCCAGTTTTCAGTTTGCAGTCATCTGCGAACTTTGTTAGCCAAAGACCTTCTGTGTTGGCCTGCACTTCAGAGAAGTAGATGCTGAACAGGAGAGGACCCAGGACCAAACCCTGTGGAATTCCACTCGTCACTGGTCTGAAATCGTACTTGGAGTCGGCTACTTTTACTGTGTGGGTTCTGTCAGTGAGCCAGTTGGCCACCCATCTTGTGACATAGGGATTTATGCCCAGTTTAGTGAGTTTATTTATAATTCCAGAGAGAGGGATGGTATCGAAAACCCTGGCGAGGTCAAGATAGGCTGTGTGTACTACCTTGCCCTTGTCTACGGCTCTAGTGACTGCTTCAAAGAAGTCAGTCAGGTTTAGTATACATGATCTACCTTTTACAAACCCAAACTGAGTGTGTCTAGGGTCTAGAAGTTATCTATGTCTTTGTTTATAAGCTCCAAGATGATATGTTCCATGGCCTTGCAGACCAGGCTCGTTAGGCTAATGGGGGCAGTAGTTTCCGGGGTCCATGGTGGCACCCCTTTTGTGGAGTGGGATAACCATCACTGTGTGTCATTCAGTAGGCACACAGCCTGAGGTAAGGCTATGACTGAACATGGTACTTAGGTGGGGTGCCAGTTTGTTCTGTAGTTCATGCAGTACGCAGCCTGGGATGTTGTCTGGTCCCATGGATGCTGTGTTCTTGGCTTTGGAGAGTGTGGTCTTTGCTTGTTCATCCATGATTACAGGGGCTTTGGTTTCTTCCAGTATTAAGATGGGCCCTTTGGAGGGTGAGAGGGGGGTAAAGTTAGCACTGAACCTATCTGCCAGGATGTTGGCAATATCGGTTGGGTCTGTATATTTAGTGCCATTGTGCTGTTGCTCAGAGCAGATCTGAATGTTGCCACTGAGATTCTTGACATAGTTGTAGAATGCTTTGTGGTTGTCTTTGCAATCAGTGGTGATTTTATTTTCATAACTGGCTTTGGAGGATTTTATGAGGGATCTCAGCTTATTGCTGAGGTTGACCAGAGAGTTCCTCCAATCTTCGGATTTTACTCTTTTTTGCGAAAGCTTCTTCCTTCTGTTGTAGAATTTGTTTATGGCAGGGGGACCACCAGATTGGCTACCTTTTTTTTTTTTTTTGGAGGATAGCGTCTTCATTTTGTTGGGGTGGCATGATCCATGCACTCGTGTATGTGCTTATACAGTGCATTTGTGTAAGATTCAGCAGTCGTACCTCTATTTTCTGTCTTCATGAGTGTCGTGAAGTTTGCCATTTCTGTCTTAAGAAGCATGAAGTTGGCTTTGGAGTAACCTTTGATGGTGGTTTCTTTAATGGGGGTGGGGGTGGGATATGGATGTCTAAGGTGATTAGCTTTGGTCGGATCTGACCAGCGAGGTGACGTGGAACACTGGTTACCCATATTGGTAATGACCAGGTCCAAGATATTGCTGCCCCTGGTGGGGGTGTGGAAAAGCTGATCCAAGGCACTGGAATTTATGAATTCCAGAAAACGTTGAGCGAATGAGTTGATACATGAGTAGTTTTCCCAGTTGATGGCAGGGTAGTTGAAATCACCCATAATTAAGGTATTGGGTTGTACCGTAATATTTTCCAGTATTTTAAGAACTGAAGAGTGGGAATCTTGGGGCATGGTGGGGGATCTGTAACAAGCTACAACCTGGATTGCAGTCTTGCCCAGTGTTAGTTGCACTTGGATAATTTTGGATGCATTATGTTGAGCAACTAGCCTGGAGGTGTGGATATCCTTAATGAATATGGACATGCCTCCCCCTTTAGTGTTTCGGTCCAAGTTAGGTGCCCAAAAAGTGTGGTATGAATTATATCTTGGTAATGCAGGGATGCTCTCTGAAGCCTTGAACCAGGTCTCTGTCACTGCACAGATGTCAATATTCTCCATTTTAAGGAGTGCCTTGAGTGAGTGCATTTTGAGGTTTAGACTTCTAGCATTGAGTAGCATTACCCTTAGAGTTTGCTTGCTTGTACCTGTTATGGTGGTGAATTTAGCATTTGAAACTTACCTAAAAAAGGCACTATAGGGATGGCAAGAGCCTTTGCCAGTATCCGGAATCCCAGGGGTGACAGGTGCAGGCCATCTCTGGCAAAGCATCGTGGCCTGTCGGCCATGTCATCCCAGGCAAACAGATACTGGATCCCCTTAGAATGACACCAGAAACTTAGCCAATTGTTGAAGTCAGTCATTTTATCCTTGTAATGTGGTATCATTCTGGGTGATAGCAGGATGCGTCTCAGGGCTAGGGTCATACCTGCCTGCGCTACAAGATCCGAGAGCTCCTCCATGTCTCTTTTCATGTAGTCCAGGGAGGTATGTCTCAGGTCATTCACACCAACATGGACAATGACAGAGTCATATTTGTACTTGTTGGCAATAAGACTTTATTATCGTATTTGTACTTGTTGGCAATAGGACTCTATTATCCCTGCTGGAGATACTGTGCATTATATCTCTAATAGCAGTAACATTTTCTTATCAAAATTATATGTAAATTTACTTCATATTCCAAGTATCTGTCAATAATAAGTTCTACACGAAGAACAGCATCATTTAGTGCATACAGGAAGAATAAATTATTGACAACAAAGCAAAGTATCTTAGATTTCTTTACATTGACTTCCATATTATTTGACCTTGATCATACATCACTTTGGTCCAAATATCCCTGTAATTTGGCTTGCAAACTCAATGTAGTTACTACAGTTCCCACTGTAGAATGGAGTGGGTTATAATTGTGTATTTATACAAAACAGAAGGGTGTTAATGTGTGTTTGGTTATCTGAGGATATTTATGCAATCTGCTGTTAAATTTGCCTAATGTAAGTGTTTACATGTGTCTACATTTGCGTAGGAAGCATGATCCATTTAGAAGTGCAGCATTATGATTTTGCACTGAGCTCTCACTGTTTAGTGGGCCTGGTGTGCAATCTAAGGGTACATTTTTTAGGTCAATGCTTTATTTTGTGTGAGTTGCTGGGGAGGGAGGAAGAGGTGTGGCTCACCACCTTTTTCAATGTTACATTTGTTGTCATTCAAGAAAATTGCAGATATAAGCCATGTTGTGATTCCTAGGGGGTGTTATCTTTATTTTAGTTAATGTTTTTATATCAAAGAACTGATGGTGGAATTGTATTGGTCAAAGTTGCATGGTTGTTATATGTTGACTTGGTGCAGGTGAGTGATGGTCTTGTACTGGGGATTAACTGTAAGTGATAAAGATTTTTGGGAAAGATACAAACTGATACTCTGTGACAGTAGATGTTTGGGAAGGTTATGATGCTGGCAGTTAGCATACAGGATTAAGCCTGTGAGCTGTTAAAGAGCTGCTTTCTATAGCTCAGGCTTTCATTTCTTCAACCTCTGTTTGTCTATTGTGTGACTCTGAGCAACTCACTTAACCAGACAGTGCTGCAGGGTAATTGATTATCTTGATCCTGATGCAGCTGAGATGGGATGAACTTTTCTTATACTGATCGTCCAGTAGGGAGAAGATGGGTAAACATGTTATGTAATGAGGGTGATCTGTGGCAGGGGCTGAGAATGGGCAGGCAGCTATGGGAGGGAAGGAGTTAAACTTGGGATGGTCAACAGTGGAGCGGCATAGGGGAGTGCAGCTTCAGTCATTAGAGCTGTGGACAGGGTTGACAGTATCCAGGGTCATCTAATGCCAAGTAGGAGCATAACCTCTTGTTTCTAACAAAAATACCCAAGGAGTTCAGCTCCAATAAGGTAGAAGAAGGCCACACAGAGTAAGGTGGAAAGAGATAAGGTTTTTATGCAGCAGGGAGCATGGGAGAATTAATAACTCATTCAAAACAAAAAGGGTAATTGCTAATTGTAGAATGGGATATATGTGGTTTCAGTTTAGGAAATCAAGTTAAAGACAACAAGGCAAGTGAGGAAAATGTAAAAGCAGGCGTATAAGTGGCTAGATGTAGCATGTGCTATGTGAGGGGGAATTTTGATAAGGGATAAATGGGTTGGGAATGTCAATGATGGGAGAGGAATGGGAGATGTACAGTTGGGAAGTGCATCAAGGAACAAAGGGTATATTCCCTAATTAGGACAAGAAGGAAGACATAAGGGAGTACCTAGGGATAACTGCAATAAAGAAAAAGCTGGGTGATGTAGTCATGTTTGAGAGGGTAGATTTTAATGTGGTGTTAGAACTGGAAAAGAATAAGCTTTTTGATATGGAGAAAAAAAAAGAATTAAAGAGGGGCATATGGAGTTGGGACCAGTAGGTATTCGAAGGGAGAGATAGGGAAAAAAAATCAATCTACTTTTTTCAATAGAGAAGTGCAAGCCAACAGGTAGACTATACATAATATTAGTAAGATAGAGAACGAAAGGGAAATAACTAGGATTGAAATGTTAAACAGTGGGCTGATGGGCAGCTGCAGGGAAGAAAGATATGTGGTGATTAGAAGTGTAAAAGATGGAGTGAGCTTCCAGTGTCATACATTAGGGATAAATAACTTTGGGGTGTGGATATATGACACAATAATACAGATAAGGGAGAACAACTGAGTAGGATTAAAGAAAAAGACACAGAGTGTTTTAGATATGAGTTTAGAGAGACTAAACTCCTTGTGGGGAAGCATAAAGATAGTGAGGGTAATTGCTCTTCTGTTAATGCTGTATATGCTGAAGCATTTGGAGACTGTGCACAAGATAACTGAGAGATATTCAAATGGCACATGAAAGGTTTTCAGGGAAAGGAAGAATGATACATATCAGGAAAAAGAAAGTTACAAGTGAACAAGACAAAATGTGCTTGGTGGATGCCAAGTTTAAGAAAATATGCAGATATGGTTAGCAGTAATCAAAAGTCAAGAGCCTTGGGAAATAAAGTGCAGTCATGTAGGTAAACTTAACATAACAGTAGATGTTCAACTAGATCACTGCGGAAGTAGCCTAAGCTATGCAGGTTATACCCTGCATAGGATATAATGGCAAACCAGTTTTCTGAAAGCTTAAGGGCACCTTCCACACAAGCAGACCACCAACAGCTCAAGCTGGTAGTGAAATAAAATTAACGGTCTGGGTGCCAAGTCCTTCAGTGTTTTCATGTCAACTAAAGAAGGGATGCTAAAGCCCTGAAAAGGGTCAGTACTACTTATATAAAAACAAGTGTCCTCACCCTGGCAAACAAATCTCAAAAATATATGGTATTGGAGGGATGGAGGGAGCGGCTGTAGCAGTGATCTATCTGAACATCTACTTTTATGGTAAGCTTACTTAGACAACTGTTCATCATTAGATCACTGCTGCAGTAGCCTTAGCTGTATGGTAGAATGTTAAAGCTCAGAGAGATTAGGCGAAGGAAGGATGAGAGCCCAGGAGCCCACAGAGTATATTCCTAGCAAAGCTTGCTTTAAACTTGGAAAAGGAGTCTAGTATATAGTGCTTTGTGAAAGTATTAGAAGGGACCAAGTTTTTGCCTTTAGAATGCTTCTAGAGTTCACCCCATTTGAAAAAAAACACTGAAGAAACCAAGGTCCTAGTAGAATGTGCCTTGACCCTGCCTGGACTTGACTTGTTATGATGGGAATTAAAAAGTGAAATAGCTAGAAACACCATTTAAAAATTGTCTGCTTTGACACCGTTTGCACTTTTTTTCATACTTTCATTAGAAATGAATAACCAATCAGAATTTTTGAAGGTTTAATTCTTAGTTCTGTCAAGATGGTATCTGAGCTGTCTGTGAACATCCAGAGTATGATGAATTATCTCTCCCTCATTTGTATGTTCTGGAAAGAATACAGGAAGATGGATAGCTTGTCTCAAAGTAAACTGGGATAACATTTTAGGCATAAATGAAGGATTTATTCTCAAAGATACCCTATCTTTGTGGAAAATGAGATAAGGTTAAATTCACCATGAGGCCTTGCAGGTCAGACATGCTTCTTGCAGATATCACAGCAATAAGCAACACTATTTTCCATGTTATAAAGCTCAAATCATCCTAACATGCTGGTTCAAAGGGAACAAGTATTTTTTTCTAAAACAAAGTTAAGATCCCAAGGAGGAGCCAACTGCTTTTCAATTAAATGGGCATGCATCACCCCTTTCAAAAATATCTTGAATGTGAGTTCATTGAATCAGGGAGATCCATGGGCAGACATGCTGAAATGGCTGAAAGATGAACCTTGACAGAGGAATAAGAAAGGCCAGAGGATAATACCTCAAATGAATATTGCAGAACCAGTGAAATGGTAGCCTTAATAAGGTCTTATTTCTTAATGTGGCACCAACTAGAAATGTTTTCCATTTGTTATTATATGATTTCATACTAGCAGGTTTTTTAGCCTTCTTAAATGCCTGCTGCATGTCCTCAAATGTAAAAATGCAATTTGTATCAATGGATGAGGTATAGCAATTTCACACCTGGGGTAGTGCCTATGTTCTTTATGGAATGGGATGATATATAAGATACTCAATGCAGAGGCAGAAATTCATGCCATCCTCTTACCCCTATGGGACATATATTGGGTAAAATCGGGTTATATTGTCTAAGCATGTAAGGACCCTTAAGCCATTAGCAAAGTAATCTCCTATGAACCTATGAACCTCAGAAAACAAGTGCCTAAAATGTATTAGAATTTGATCATCCAGACAATCAGTTGATCTTCTTTCAAGTTGGTGTGTATCATCACATAGCCCTTGTCTTGTGTGTATCATCACACAGCCCCTGTCTTATGTGAGTAGATCCACTCCATGAGGAAGCTTGTGGTAATTTCCCTTAGTTGATTCCATAAGAAGAGAGAACCACTGTTGCCTAGGCCAGAAGAGAGTTGCCATAATGATCTTTAGAGAGTTCTTCTGAATCTTCATAATGACCGTGGATATCAATGGAAAGTGTGGAAAGGCATACAGGAACATTCCCATCCAAGGAAATGAAAATGCATCTGTTTTCCAGGCCTCCTTGCAGGAAGTCCTGGAACAGAATTTTAACAACTGATTGGTATGAATGGAGACAAACAGATCTATATGAGGTGCTCTGCACAGCTGCATCAAATCATGGAAGCCCCCCCTGACTCATTTCACTTTTGTGAGTTGTGCTCCTACTCAGCATGTCTGCCACACAGTTTTGCTCTGACTGAATGTAAGAAGTCTGTACAGTGAGATTGTGCTGAAATGTTATATCACAGGATACCAAGGTGCAGATGGTAAGATTTGGAAACCCCCTGTTTATGTACTACATCACTGTGGTGTTGTCTGTAACCACTTGTGGATGTCCTAGGGACCAAAGATGATTGAAAGAGTTGAGTGCATTTATTACTGCCAATATTTCTTTGATGTTTATGTGTTTTGGTCTATCATTTTTGTTTAAAAACCCTGAGCATTTATCCCCAAAAGACACAACCCTCCAAGCAAAGTCTGAGGCATCTGTTGCTACAGATTGTAGTGGAACTGTAAGGGAAAATGGAAGACCTGGATTCAGATAAAGCTGGTCTCTCTACCAAAGCACTTCCCTTTTTACAAATTCCCAAACTGGAATTTGAAAAGTCAAGGGGTTGTAGTTTGGACCATACAGAGTTTAGGCACCATTGAATCTTTCTCATATTGGCACTGGCTAGAAGAATCATGAGTATCATAGTGGCCCTGAATCCT
Source organism: Protopterus annectens (assembly GCF_019279795.1). Classification (NCBI taxonomy): domain Eukaryota; kingdom Metazoa; phylum Chordata; order Ceratodontiformes; family Protopteridae; genus Protopterus; species Protopterus annectens. The sequence goes on from NC_056732.1 coordinate 727,265,002, forward strand.
AAAATCCTGAGAAATTCCATTGATGAAGTCCTTGAATGTGTGTAGAAACTGAGGAAATTATTTTTATTATTATTATTTTTTGCACTGTGGCTCATTTCTGACTTATTTTCAATAGAAAATTGCTACTTGCGACACAGAGACTTTTACTATCGGGTTTTTTTACAAAATTGATTACAGCACGCTGTTTTATATACTTCTAGACAGTGAACTGTTGGAAACAACTATGTTACGTTTTTAACACATTGTACTGGTTGACTGTGTTATCATCGACAGATCAGCAGGAAGATATATTGTTTCATTTCAATTCTACTGCTGATATCCAGTCGCTGTGTTGTTTTTTTCGTAGTGGGACGAACCTACGATTTTATTTACTTGATACTCCTTATCTGGTGACACAAAGAGCCTTTGTATTTCTTGTTACAAAGTTGATTGTAACACGTTGTTATTCAATTCATCTGACTGCAAATTTGTGTTTTACAACTACCTGTTACGTTTATTACATTGAACTGGTTTAGTGGTTTATCACCGACAGATCAACAGGAATAGTCACTGTTTCATTTTTAATCTAACAGCTGACATCCTGTCGCTGTACTGAATTTTTTCACTCTATGATGAACTTATGATTTAATTCACTTGATACTTATTTTCTGGTGATATCAAGAAAATTTTCATCTGATGCTACAATACTGACTTTAACACGCTGTTATATAAATTACTTGACAGTGAACGTTTGTTTAAACATTATTTTTTACGTCACAATTTTATTGTATTAGTTGACAGGCATCAAGCTTGCATTGATTTGTTTTAAACAAATTCTGCACATTTCCTGTTCCAACTATGCAACGTTTATTACAGGAGCATCTTGACATTACCAATAAACTTATTCAGGCGCTCCATGAGCAATGTAACAATCAGGGTAATGATGAAGAAATTCTGATCTCTGATACGCAGGAGCAGCTACTTACTTTACACTCTACACCTAATACAAGTGCTCATAGACATAGAACCGTTGTTAGGCAACGATCCACAACACCTATTAGAAATGCGACGACGTCAGGGAATGTGGTTCCAACTACTAATCCTACAATTCATCATAGAGATGAACGCCATGGTGGTAGTCATAATGGACATTCAATGTCAGACATCCCTCCCACCCACAGTTTGGATTTGAAACAATTTCTGTTGCCCCTTTCATTGAAGAACAATATGTTTTTTTCTAGAGACATGGGGTCCCTCAATTCACAGTTGGCTGAGTTTGAGAAGACATTAAAAGCATTTAAATCCCTCCAGATGGATAATGCATTCTTAGAACGCTCACTTGAATTAAAACAAGTACCTAAGGGTTTACGGATTTTTAAATTACCTCATGGTTTTGAGGAAGGTACTGCTATATTTAGTGATTTGTTATCCCTTTTTGATAGAGCTGGCCTTGATTTATTGAAATTAATTATACGCAATAACAGTGAGAAACTTAACATGTTAAATGAAAAGTTATGTCAACTTGATAGAAACATTAAAGCAGACCTTTTATTTGAGCACAATAAATTTAGATTAGATAATATATTTAAGGACATGGATAGGTATGTGAACAAGGGACTTGATATTAAAAACCACAAAATAGAAAGAGACAGCCATGACTATAGGAACAATAAAGTTTACATACATTTTAAAGAATATAAGAACATGAAATATTACAAAGAAACTAAAAGACATTACAGTCAGGACAAGCACTATCCAACGTTGGGTTTGGATCAAACTCACAGGTATAACACTAATAACAATAACAATGATGAATCAGAACCAGTTTTTTTAGATCAACCAGTGTTAAGGAGATCAGAAAGAATAAGGGAAAGACAAGGGAGTCACAAATACCCCCCATACAATCATTACAACAAAGGAGAGCAGAGAATGAACCCCTGGCACAGATAGAAGATTTTCATTTAGTGACTGCCAACCAAGATTGTGTAAATGATATTGTTAACAATCAAGATTTAGGTACTGTTTCAGTCTCAACTTATTCAGGTTTTAGTTTGTACAATTACACTAAACACAATTTTGGTAAGACTTATTTAGAATTGTTTAGTAAAGGTTTTAACTTTGTACCTTCATTCCAATTGGATATAGGTAGTGTGTTGATTAATTTTAAATTATATACTAGATTATTGAATTTAAAAATATTTTTTCACCAGACAAATACTATTAATATTGACAGTACATTTTTTACTCCCAAACGCCACAGTACTTTTATTCCCCCACAACATTATATAATTCAGATTTTTGAAAAGCTTTGTGAAAATCGTTTTAGAAGAATTTTAAATAAGAGAACAGTCAGCAAACACAATTTGACCTCAGCAGAACAGTTTTGTCTAAAAGAACTAACTAGAAACCGGATAAAGGGGGTGGTGTGGTCATTATGTTGAATATTGATTACTATGAAAAGATGACTAACTTACTTGATGACAATGATACTTACAAAAAAGTCACCAGGTATGAAGTTAACAAAGCATATACTACAATTGATTGGTTGATTTATGATTATTTGATTGATGCTAGAATTGACCATGATACATTCAAATACATATCAGTGGAATTCCCTATTACACCTTCAATTTTTGGGATCCCAAAAATTCACAAAGACATACACCACCCCCCTTTTAGACCCATTGTATCTGCTAAAGGCTCAAAAACTGAAGCATTAGCAGCTTATATAGATTTCAAATGTAAAGATATTTTGAAAAGTATACCACATATTTTGAGAGACTCTTGGCACTGCTTAGAATCGGTCAGAGAATTTTCAAAAAATTTAGATTTTAAGTCCAAATTCTTTATGGCCACAATAGATGTTGTCAATCTTTTCTCCGTTATCCCACATGACATAGGGATGGAGATGTTTGAAGATTGTCTTAATAAATACAATAGAACTAATTCTTCTGACAACAGTTTACTTACCAGTATGCTTGAACTGGTTTTAGAAAATAATTTTGTGTACTTTAACAACAATTACTATATACAGAAAAAAGGTGTTGCTATGGGGGCAAGATGTGCCCCCATTTATGCCAACTTAGTTTTATCACAATGGGAATCTGACTGTGTTTTTACTAGTAGATTTTGGAACAAGATTTTATTGTATTTGCGTTATTTGGACGATATTTTAATTTTTTGGGGGGGAACTAAGGAGGATTTTAATGATTTTATCATTTTTTTAGGAAAATCTACCAATTTTTTAAAATTTACTAGTCACATTTGTGACAACAATGTGGAATTCTTGGACATTAAACTTACAGTTGTGAACAACAAAATTGAATCAACTATATTTAGGAAGAAAACATATTCGAATTCGTTCTTACACTACGACAGTTGTCATCCATTTCACCAAAAAAAGAATTTGGTCAAAGGCCAGATGGTGAGACTGTCCAGATTAATTAGTGATAATCAAGTGTTTAAATATGAACTGGATTTACTTATCAATATGTTTTTAGATAGAGGATATCCTCATGATTTAGTTTTTAATATTAGTAAAGAGGTGACAGTTATGAGGTTGACTAAATACAAACCTATTATTAATTATGAAATATTAGAAGGAATTATTCCACATGTTCCTACTTTCAGTAACAATAGATTTATAATTCCTTTTAACAACAGAACACAAGAGATTGTTGATTGTGTCCAAGAACTATGGACTAGTACTGTAGACACAAATGAGGAACTTTGTGGGATTTTAGGAGCGGTACCTAAATTTACATATAGTAAAGGCAAAAATTTGAAAAATTTATTTGAGAACAATTCTAACAGTGAACAGTTGAGACATTCTAAGATGAGCAAATGTGGCTCATGCCATGTGTGTAGATTTATTTATGATGGTCCATACATTTCTATACACAATTATGGGAAAACTTTGAAATGTCCTGGTCATTGTAACTGCAATTCCAGTATGGTTGTTTATGCCACAAAATGCACAGCATGTGAAGCCTTTTACATAGGGAAAACCATTAGAAAATTAAAAACACGTGTCACAGAACATCTTAGTGACATCAAAAGGCATATATCTACAAATATGTTATTCAAGCATACTACAACTTGTGGTAATTTTAAAAGATTTCTGTTTTTTGTCATTGACAAGATACCACTCAATATACACAAAGGTGGAGATGATAGAACACTGTTAGAAGCCAAAGAATGTTTATGGCAACTCAGGCTTAATGCCTGTAAATGGCCTGGTCTTAACGAACATGTGGCCATGTCTAGCATTTTAAAATTAAGATCACAATTTATATGAATCAAGTTTTATATTTTCACAATTTTTTTACTTGAAGGGTTTATTTATGTAATTTTAGACTAATACTCATACCTATTACCTAAATCCATGTTTTTAGAAACACATTTCATCATACTATTTTAGATCAATGTTAATTTATATCTATTACACATAGTTTATATTTATTTATATTAAAAATACAACTACATTATTTATTACATGTGTTTACTTATATATATTCATTTTCATAAACATATTTATACTACAAATTGTTATTTTTATATTTACATTTATATACATTTTATATTTTATATTGTAGATTAAAGTGTATTCAACATATTTTATTATTTTATTATTCATATTCATTTTATTCAACACACTACATTTTTAGGTCTTACCTACAATATTTGACATTATATCTCACATTTAAATATTTAAATATTTAAACTATTTTAATTTTATATTTTATGTGAGTATTTTTAAACATTGTATTTGAATATGTAATTGGATTTTTTAAAAATTATTCAAATATACAGGTTTTGTTCAAAACAATATTTCATTTCATTTTACATTTTAACTGTATTTTACCTTTAAGACTAGGAACATTTGCATTGTAAGTCTGATTAAGTTCATTGATTAATTGCTAGTCAATTTATTTTGAATGCACTATATAAAGGGATGACTTTGTAACGTATATTTTACTCTGATGATGCGGTGGTTACGGTGTGGTGGTGGTTGCAGTGGTTACCGCCAGCAAGAGGTTTCTCGGTTCGATCTCTCCTCGGGTGCCTTGTGTGCCTTCTCTGAGTGTCCTCCTGTGGTCCTGTGGGTTTCCTCCGGTCCTCCGTTTCCTCCCTCCCTCCCCCCAAAGACAAGACAGGTGGATGGTGGACATTCTATTGGTAGGTGTGCGTGTGGTGGTGCGTTGTGTGTTGTGGAAGGGCTGGCTGGCTGGCAACTCACACACTAAAAAACACACTGCCATTCAATGTGCGGACAAGGTGACAGCGCTGTGGCGACCAAAAAAAAAAAAAGAAAAGAAGAAGAAGAAGAAGAAGATTTTACTCTGATGATGCCCCCTGTGAGCGGGTGAAAGCGCTTAGTATTTTATTTCGTGGAGCATATTGTCCTGTTCATTTGTTTGGTCTTGTTTTTGATTATTAAAGGCTTTCTGAGGAATTCCAGGACTCAAGGTTTGCTGTTCTTTCTTTGCTTACCAGAAACTGAGGAATAAATCTGTATCTAATTTTCCTGTGGATGAAAAATTCTTTGAACTGAAGTATCTAGAAGACTCCCTAGAAATACTAATCAGTGGGATGGGTGCATGCGTGAATGGGTGTGCTTTCTTTGAAGGTTGGGCATCAGGCTGGCAAGTCGGCACTGTAAAAATCCACTGCCAATCATTAGCGGACCGAATTCCGCTGTGGCGACCCCTAACCGGGAAAAGCTGAAATACTCTGATAAAACCCAGTCTGCAAAGAAGATCTCATACCCAAATGAAAGATTCTTGACACTTCAAAAATGATAAGCAAGTCATCAAAATAAGAAAAATTTGAATATCTTGCAGTCTGCAATAGGCTATCAATGGAGCTAGACACTTTTTAAACACCCTTGGAGAAATTAATAGCCCAAACAGTAATGCAGAGAACTGAAAGTATAATCCAGACACAGAAAATCTTAAGAAACACTTAAAATCTCTGTCTATTAAAATGCTATGATAACAATCCTTTAACTCTGGGCTTAACCAAAAACACTGAAAGGAAGAGTAAGAGATAATGGGTTGTGAAGAGATAACATTTTAAACTTTGGAACCTTCTCAAACTGGTTGAGAAAGGAAAGATTCAGGATTGGTCTCCAAGAAGCTTCTTTATTTGATACCAGAAACATCCCTGAATAGAAGCCTTTTCCTGCAAAACAGAGAGGGAGAGAGAGAGAGAGAGAGAGAGAGACAGTAACAAATTATATAACCCCTTGAACCAGCAGATTCTGAATATCAAGGAGAAATAAGTTTGAGCTGGTAGATGAGTTGGAATTCCCTGAAAAGGGGTTAAGGACTCCCACTGTCATCTGTACTCCTGATGAATAACACTCAGAAACCATTTGTCCGAGATTATCTTTTGCCAAATAGGGAAATGGCGAACCAGATATTGGGGAAGAATTAGCAAGCTGCCAGGGTGGGAGGGGAGTTACATTTTGAAGATAGTCATTCCAACTGGTTGGACTGTCATTGTTTCTGTAAGCCCCCCCCCCCCCAATCTTTTTTGAGCCTCCTTGCCATTGTTTTTTTTTAAATATTTGTTTGCTTGACATTTGTTGAGACTGCTTGTTTTGCTTTTTAGTAAAGGATCCTGAATTATGCATGAAACTTTCAACAAACCTGAGATGTACCTATCTGGACTACATGAAAAGAGACATAGAGGAGCTCTCTGATCATGTAGTCCAGGCCGGTATGACCCTGACCTTGAGTAGCATCTTGCCCTCACCAAGAATTATGCCACAGTATAAAGACAAAATGATAAATTTTAACAATTGGCTAAAGTATTGGTGTAATTCAAAGGGGATCCAGTGTCTGTCAGCCTGGGATGACATGCTCAACAAACCACATTGCTTCGCGAGGGTCGGTTTGCACCTGTCACCCCTAAGTTTTCGAATATTGGCAAAGGCTCTTGCCTCCCCCACAGTGCCTTTTATAGGCAAGGCTCAAAAGACAAACCCACCTCCATAGACAACACAAAGAAAAAACTAAGGGTAATGCTGCTCAACGCCAGAAGTCTAAACCTCAAGATGCATGCACTCGAGACTCTCCTCAGTATGGAGAATATCGATATCTGTGCAGTAACAGAAACCTGGTTCAAGGCTCCCAAAAGCAACCCAGCACTACCAGGTTATACTTCATACCATGCTTTTCGGCCACAAAACTCGGACCGAACCACAAAAGGAGGGGGGAGTATTCATATACATCAAAGATACCCACACCTCCAGGTTAGTGGCACTGCACAAAGCATCGGAGACCATCCATGTGCAACTAACAGTGGGCAAAACTGCCTTTCAGTTTGTAGCCTGCTACAGACCACCCTCCCAAACACAGAAACCCCACTCGGCTTTCCTGAGAACACTGGAAAATATGAAGGTCTCTCCAAACACTATTATATTGGGTGACTTCCACTACCCAAACATTGATTGGGAAAACTACTCAAGCCCAAACACCCTCACCCAATGGTTCCTAGAATTTATAAACTCAAATGCTATGGAACAACTGGTCACCACTCCCACAAGAGGGGAAAACATATTGGACCTGGTCATCACCAACATGGGGTCTCTATGTTCCACACCAGAGGTATACCCCTCATTGGTAAGATCAGACCATAAATGAATCTCACTGGACATCCGTATTCCATCCCCACCCCCAGCCAAGGAAACCACGGTGAAGAACGTCTCAAAAGCAAACTTCACACTTCTCAAAACCGAGGTGAAATCTTTCAAAGGCCCCGGGCCAGTGAAAACTACGGCCCAAAATGCAGAATCCTTTACAAAAGCATTCTATGGACACCTACAGGAATGCATGGAACATGCTATCCCAAATAAAACCAAGACTCACTCCTCCAAAGGCAGGAGACCTGTCTGGTGGACCCCAGCCATAAATAAACTATATAACAGAAGGAGGAAGCTACTACATGATAGAGCAAAATCCCAAAAGGGAAGGCGTCTCTGATCAGTACTAGCAAGAAACTATGATCACTCATAAAATCATCTAAGACAAGCTTTGAAAGAAAAATTGCACAATACACTAAGGATAATCACAAGGCCTTCTTTAGTTATGTCAGGAACCTGAGAGGCAACTCCCAGATATGCTCTAAGTTAGTGCACAATGACAAAAAATACACTGAACCCACAGACATTGACAACATCCTGGCAGAAAGGTTCAGTGCAAACTCCCCCCCCCCTTCCCCTCCAAAAGAGCAAATGTCTATCCCAACAGAATGTAGCCTCCCTGTGATCACAGATGCACAGGTGAGAGCTGCGCTCTCCAAAGCAAAAAACACAGCATCAATGGGACCAGACAGTGTCCTGGGCCACGTCTTACATGAGCTCCAAGAAGAACTAAACCCTCACTTAAAGACACTGTTCAATCTCAGCCTTACTACAGGATATGTACCCAAGGAATGGCGTACAGCAACAGTGGTCCCACGCCACAAAGGTGGTGCCACAACAGACCCCAGAAACTATAACCCTATAAGCCTGATCAGCCTGGTCTGCAAGGCTATGGAGCGTATCATCATGGAAATCATAAACAAGGACATTGGGAGCCTCCAGACACTGGATCCTACCCAATTCGGCTTTGTTAAGGGCAGATCTTGCCTCTTGAACCTGGTCGACTTCTTTTAAACTGTTACCAAAGCCATAGATGAAGGGAAGGTAGTCCACACTGCCTACCTGGACCTCGCAAAAGCCTTCAACACAATACCCCACTTGGGCATCATAAATAAGCTCACCAGCTTAAATATCAACCCCTATGTCACAAGATGGGTTGCAAACTGGCTCAGGGATAGAACCCACATGGTCAGAATTGCAGGTGCCATGTCAGACTCTAAACCAGTTACAAGTGGCATCCCACAAGGCTCAGTCCTGGGACCCCTCTTGTTTGGTATATATTTCTCCAAGGTACAGGCTAACATGGGTGGACTATGGCTGACAAAGTTCGTAGACGACTTCAAACTGGGCACAATAATTGACTCTCCGGCTGACATGAGTATCCTCCAAAAGGGTTTCACAGAGATGGATAATTGGTGCCAGAGCCATGGCCTAAAGCTAAATGCCAAAAAGTGCATTGTCATCCCCTTTGGGAAAAACAAAGTGCCCACAAATTACCACATAGGTGGTAATCCATTAAGTACGGAAGAAGTAATTGGGACTTGGGTACCCAAGTAGATAGTAATCGCTCCTTTGACAATCACGTTGCCAAAGTAGTTAGAAAGACCTTCTATATAGTCCACCTTATCATGAAAGGGTTCACATCTAGATCAAGAGAGGTCATTGTGCCCCTCTACTCATCACTTATCAGGCCCATAATTGAATACAATTCCCCATTTGGGATGTACCTTACCCGATACCTGCAGCAACTGGAAAGACCCCAAAAGTACCTCACCAAGAGGATCAAGAAACTCAAACAGATGCCCTATGCACTTCAGCTAAAGAAACTCCAGCTCTACTCAGTTGCGTACTGCCTACTCAGAGGCAATCTGTGTCTGACGTATAAAGCCATGTCCAACCCAGAATTAATGGACATGCTCCACCTCAAGAAATCCAAATCCCTTAGAGCTACACGCTCCAGGGACTTGAACCTCAGCACAGAAATAAATAGGACATGCTGGAGGGACAGATTCATATCCCAGAGGCTTCCCTCACTCTGGAACAAAATCCCAATCCATGTTAGGCAGAGCCCCTCACTGACTCTATTCAAGAGAAATCTTGACGAGTGGATGGGAGATCATAAGTTTACCCCTGGGATCTCCTCTGTGTCCTTGCTAGACAGAGGTACAGTAAATTAACCTTAATATGGCTACCTTCTGTGACTTACTATACAGAGGTATAGTCAACTAATCTAAAAGGGTGGAGAAAGCCAAACACACTCTGGCTAGGCTTATATGTGCCCTAGGGCAGATAGCCTAGTATCAACCTATGAACCTATGAACCTATGAAACTTGGAGAAACAATACAGAAAATTCTGAGTTGTGCCTTGAACTGGTCTTCCTCTTTATCAAATTTTAGGACCTCAGAAGCAGATGATCCAAACACAAGTTCATCAAGGAGAGAATTAAAAGTTTCACCTTTAAATCTTCACCACATTTTAAGAACATAACCATGTAAATCTTCTCATAACAGACTGAATGTCTGCTGCTGTAGAATAGGCATCATATAAGTCATAAGCACACGTCAAAGAATGTTTTGCCACCTTTGAAACAGAAGAAAAGATTCAACCTCAAATAAAGGAAAGGTGGCAGTTATGCTCCTCATATTCTCAAAAGAAACAGTCAAAAACATTAACGTGTGGAACTTGATAACTAAGAAACCTGAAAATCAGAGTGACAGAAGAATGCACTCTTTTCCCAAATCTGTCAAAAGTTTTCCCATTCTTTTCAGAGAAAGGGATTAATATCTTCTAAATGTTTAGGTGCAAAAGAGTTTGACAGGGAAATCACTGCAGGGTCCTGATCTGGAATTATAAAATAAGTATTTGTGAATTCCAATATGGCTGCACACTGATCAACAGCTTAACTTCATCTCTTCCATTGTGAAGCAAGAAACTGAGAAAAAAGGTCTGGTAATTCTGACAGTTTTATCAAAATTTGGTTACTGGGCAATAAGTATACTGCTTAGATGCCAGCAAAAAAGAAACTCAGAGTGCCTGAAAGAAAATCAAATAGGAACAGTAAAAAGAAAACACTAACTGGGAAGAAAATTTGCAGCTGTTCAGCAAAAAGCAGTTCAAGCTTCAGCTGTAGTACAAGTGATGATGTCCAGTAAAATAGAGGAAAAATAGATCAAGTGTGCTCAGAGCTGATTAAAATAAATGAAACACTGAAGGAGTATAGCAACTCAAATAACAAAAAGCTGGAACAGATGAAGGAAGCTTTAAACAGCTATTCAAATGAACTGATAAAACTGCAAAAATCAAAGGAAAACATTTGAAGGAAACAAAAGGTTGTCTGAGTGTGACTCTACTCAAGAAGTGGTTCAAAAATGGTAGAGTTGGAGGACAGAGCAGACAGAGAAAACTTGAGATTATCTGCTGTACCAGAGAAACTGGAAGGAACAGATTGTATTAATTTTATGAAAGCACAAATAAGCAACTCAACTGGTATTCCACATCAGAATTTGTTAAGTTAAAGGGCATGCTGTGTTTATGCTCCAAATCTGGCCATGAGAAAGCACTGAAGACTTGTATTAGTAAAGATGCCCTCATACCAGCAGAAGGAGTTGATCTTGACAAAACTGTAGCAGAAGGGCTACTTATTACAATTGGAGACAGTACAGTGCTTGCGGAAAATTATTATTCACCATACAGCAAGCAGTAGATAAACAAATTTATTTTAGCAATCAGGGAATGTCGAGAGGAAGGTGTAAAATTCAAGCTGTTGTATCCAGCTGTCTTTAGAATATTTTTTCTTGGAGGATTAAAGTAATTTTGATGCAAAACAGGCTAAGGAGAGAATACAAAAGTTTGTCCATTAGAAAGTAAGCCATCAAACAGAAGGGGATTCTGGTGCCCATTCTTCTGATAATAAAGCCCATAAAGATACTTTCCCAGTGAAACCTTTTCTAATGTTCCAAGGGAAAATGCTTGAGAGACCGAAAAATGCAGAGTAGTTGACTAGAAAAGCCAGGAGTACCTGACATCTGAATCAAAGTCTGGGGTTGTGGGATGGAGCTGAACAGAAAGAAGACCAGCAACAGTGAAATTAGTGAATAAATGTGAGACTATAATGCATCAATCACATTTGTGAAGTGTAGCATTACAAGAAAAAGTGATGAGAATGGAATTTTTGTTGACTTTGTTAAATATGTGAGGAGACTGAAAGACACATACCCCACTTCATATCATTAATGTTTGAAAGTACACTAAAAGGGAAAAAGTGTAAGTAAAACAATATTTGTTCTTAACATTATTTGTATTAAATATGTATGATATAAATTGTTATTTAGTAAAGCATTTTCAGTGATTGTTGTATATGATAAAGATACTAAAGTAAAGAAGTACTTTTTTCTTTTTTAGTCTTAAGAAATGTAGGCATTGCAATGCAGAAAAAGCAGAAAGACTGGGCAAAATTATCTTCAGGGTAATGTGCTGTAATCTTGGGATGGTGGTGGGGTGTAAAAGTACACTGATTATAATATATGTAGAGTTGAAATGTTTTCTCTTACTTTTGCATAATAATTCCACATTAAAGAGATCGGTAACTAATGAAGAGGTTGCTGCTAGCAAACAACTTTATATTTCATTGTTTCATCTACAAATAAAGTGCCTGTTGCCCTTGAGGAATAAATTGCCTATGTTACATTAAAAAATGATACGCCAGTAATATTGCAATAGGAAATGGATGGCAAACTGATAACAGATTCATAGATACTAGGTATCTTCCCCAAGAGTACATTCTCAGGACTGCAGCATCCATCCCTTTACAACATAGTACAATATCAGCAATGCATCTACATACTGTGGGAGTAGAACCCATAGCCTTTTGCATCAAAAGCAAGTACACTACCTATTGTGCTATTAATAATACAAGCAGAGTCAGCATAAGCAGCACTAAACTTCTCTTCCCTGAAGCTCTCAGCTCCTTATAAAATCTACTTGACACTCTCAACTGTATCTTTCAACTTTGCAGCTCAAGAAATCTGGAAAAAGTCAAAATTTATGGGGGTGGGGACAAAAGCCCAAAAAACAGTGACACATTTTAAACATTGTTTGTATAATCTTGGAAGGTTGCTAGAATAAAATGCTGTGTTACCACCATACATTTCATTGCCAATACTTGGACCTAGGACCCTGTGAAAAACAGTCAGAGCAACATACCAGTATGCCAAATCAGCTGTTCCATAAAAGAGAAGATGACTGAAACTTAAATGGCTATCATTTAGTGAATTCAGTTCTCACCATAGCTATCAACCTCTTAGCACAAAACACCTGGACATCAACCTCTTGTCACAAAACACCTGGACAAAGCCAATAATGGGGGAATACAGCCCCAAAAATAAGGACAAATTTCAAATATTCATCTTATAAACTTAGACATTTGCTAGAATAAAAGGTTTTGCGTTACCATGTACTTTCTGAAGAATATGAAGTTTGAAATTCAAATGCCTGTCATTTTTATTTATTTAACATGTGTTAACCAGGAAAGTCTGACTTGGAACAAAGCCAATTTTCAGCAGAGGCCCAGGGAGAAACATTCCGGACACATGTCTTTGTAACATGGAAGGAAACCAGAGCACCTACACAAATGCAGGGAGGACATGCAGACTCCACACAGAAGGCACCGCAGTCAAGAATCAAACCAAAGAACCTCCAGCTGTGAGACAACAATGCTACCACTGCACCATTAATTATTTAATGAATTAAAAATCCAGAAACCACAGATTTTATGACGAACAGAACAGAACAAAAATATGAGGCAAAAATCTGAAAAGTTTTCACAAATGGTGGTGGGTAGGAAATTCAGGCTCTTGCTACCTCCACCCAAGGTGCAGGATTTGAGCCTGATTTATTCTCTAACCACCACCAGGTATCATGAGTACTCTCTAGCCACCAGTGTATATTATCTGGGGAATTTTACACACTTGACATATGTATGTTGTAAGAATGTAGGAAATGCACTGCCGGATCATTGAATGCATATTAGAAATTTGAAAAGAGAGATGGCTTTAGCTATAGAGACAGATCAATCCCAAAATATATTTATTTTACCCTGTCACTGTATCACTTTTTAAATTTTTTCAATTTTTTTTCTTAAGCTGAACAGTAAGAATGGCCAAGACTGCAGAGAAATAACTGCATTAAGCTGGGGGTCTAGGCCCCCAAAAGCCATAGGTTTATATACACTCTATGTACATTTTAGAGCTTTCTTGGTCCCTTGATCCAATGATGGCCTTAAATTTAGTGTTACCTTCTTTCAAGGAAGAAATGAGATGTCCCCAAGCTTTAATGTTCAAAGCTGGCAAATACAGTGTTTCCCAATAGACTTAGATAACAAATGCTTACATGCTACAAAAAGGCATACATGGAATTACTGCCTACCTCTCTACGCCCAAAAGATAATGTTCACCTTCTCTGCCCCCCTCTGGTGTTATATAGTGATTAGAGTCAATAACAAATGGCCATAAATCATATATTTAACTTGTTGCTGTCATTTGTATACATATCATGTCTTCTCATGTCTCACTTCTACCCCACTCCCCCCAAAACGACAATGTCAAAGACCTAATCCATACATCCACAATCGCTTTTTCCCATTTTTACACATGGGTTTGGATGTCACTTCACTAATGATAATCATCTTGAGCCAAGGTTCACACTGCTGGGTGGCTAGTCCAAATCAGAATATACTTTAAATATTGTAGTTAAATACAGCAAGTTGCTAGAATAATAGGCTTGCATTTGCAAGCATTTTCTGAAAGACAAAAAGTGTGAAAACCACAAGGAACTTACCAAAACATAAGGCAAAATTGAGAACAGTTGAGTAATATCCCACCAGAAACAAACAAACAAACAGGTGACCATCAATTATAGCCACTAGTATGTATGCAGCTTAGATATCTGCTTGTGATCAGGTATTTATTTTATTTATTGACATTTGTTGACCGGGAAAGTCCACTAGGCCATTGACCCATTTTCAGTGGAAGCCCAGGGAGAAAAGCTCCATGGTATTACATTCAAAATAAAAGTAGAACATAAAAACATTTAAGAGTTTTTAAAAACATATGCCCATTATATACCGTAATGATAGTACATTATGGAAGAACATTAAAACATTTAAGAGTTTTAAAAACATTTGCCCATTATATACCATAATGGTAGTACATTAAAATAACATATTCCTAGTTACACCTTCAGATAAAAAAGTTCACAGAAGGTTTCAACTGAGGGAGTGAGTAAAGCCCATAAGTAAAGGGGCAGAAGTATATAGTGAGGTAAGTTGAGAGTGTTGTATAGGATAGTTTAGCGAGGGGTAGGGAGAAGGAGGAAAAAGCCTGGCAGTAAAGGGCAGCAAGAGGTAGGTAGAAGGAGCGAAAAGGTCAGGCAGCAATATATACAGAGGTGAATTACGATAGCCCTGTAGGAAGGTTTGGCATGAGGTGGGGAGGCTATGGAGGTTTAATTATTGTGCAGTGACAGGATAAATTATTTTGGTAGTGTAGTTTGAGTGATGATTTAAAGAGTTGTGAAGATTCCACTTGAGTTATGTGGGAGGGTAATGTGTTCCAAAGTTTGGCTATATTATAGGAGTATAGACTTTGTCCAGCTCTTTTGTTTTGTTTTATAACCTTTATTAGTTGTTTCTGAGAGGATCTAAGTGACCGAGCAGGAGTGTAGGTTTGTACGACTAAGTGAAGTGCTGGGCAGAGGTGGGGTTGAAAATTAAATTATGTGCCAATGTAAGCTGGATATAAGAAAGATGACTTGAAAATTCGAGCCAGTTGAGTTCTGCAATTGCTTCACAGTGGTGTGAACAGTTTGGTTTTCCTAAGGCAAATTTAGCTATTTTATGATAGCAATATTGCAATTTATTCCTAAGGGATGAAAGTAGGTTGGTAAAGATAGCACTTCCATATAGAAGGGAAGGGAGGAAGGTTGAGGTATAGTTTGTGCCTATATAGTTTGCCTAGTTTGAAGTGTACTCTTTTTATTGTGTTCTGAATATGTGGTTGGAAGGTAAGATTGTCATCTATTGTTATACCTAGCAGTTTGGCAGTTCTAGTTATATCTATTTCAATTCCGTCCTTAGAAAAAAATCTTAAAGTTAATGCTTGGTGGTTTTGAAGTGAATATGAGTAGTTTTGTTTTTTTGGCGTTTACTAGTAGTTGAGAATTATTTAGCCAGGTTTCTATTGAATTAAAAGCTTTTTGGGTTATGTTGAGAAGATCATGAAAATTATTGCTGGAAGAAATAATTGTCGAATCATCGGCGTATTGTATCAATTTCCCTAGTGGAGAGACTTTGTGAAGGTCATTGATAAAAATATTGAAAAGTAGTGGTCCTAAAATTGAACCCTGAGGGACTCCTATGTTATTTTTTTGATAGATTGAATATGCATTTGCCATTTTACCGATTGAGATGCTGTGGCTTTTTGTTGGTGTTGGGGATGGGTTTTGTAATGTGCCAGATTTGGATTGTTGTTTGCGGTGGATAGCTGTGAGGTAAAGTAGTTTTTCTTATCTTGTATGACTAGTTTTTTGGAGTTATTTCAGAGTTGCTTATAGGCAAGTTTGGTTTGTTTAGTTTCAGATTTTTGCCACTGTTTCCATGCTTTATCTCTAAGGAGGAGGTTTTGTTTTGTTGGTTTAGTTAGTCAAGGGGCATAATTATGTTTGGTTCAAGTAGGGGCTAAGCTATTTAGTGTGTCCAGAAAAAGTTTGTTGAAGCAGTTAACGGCATCATCTAGGGGGAGTGTTTTTAGTGGGAGCCAATTTTGGGTTTTTAGGATATTTACAGATTTATCTGGGTCAAAGTGAGTGAGATTTCTAGATGTTTTGTAGGTATGTGTTTTTGATATTTGGGGGTAGGTCCTATGAGTGAATGCTGGGAGGTGATCACTTAGTATGTCAGATAAGGTGCCTGAATTGGAATAATTTTGTGGGTGAGATACTAATATCCAGTCTAGGGTGGATTCTGATCTGGTGGATAGGCCATGGGTGGGAGTTGTAATGAACTGTGTAAAGCTATGTAAGTTTAAGCTGTTGACTGGAGAATTGGCTGTTAGTTTCAGCCAGTTAATATTTGTATCACCTAGAATTATGGTTTCCTGTGTGATGTTTTGATTTGCCCATGATAAAAAGCCCTCAAGGAGGGGGATATTTTGCCCTGGTGGGATGTAGATTACTGCTATAATTATTCGTTTGTTATTATTAATGTGAAGGGAAGTTAGTAAGATTTCTAGATTGTCAAAAGTGGGGGGTTGCTTGGGATAGATTGTTATGTTAAGGCTGTTATCATAGATTAACGCTACACCACCACCTTTTTTGTGGAGTCTATCAGCACGGAGTATGTTGTACCCTGGAGGAAGAATTTCAGTATAAGCAATATGAGGCTTTAGACATGTTTCTGTTACTGCTACAATATTTGGGGTGTGAGTGGATAGCCATGCATGGAACTCTGTGATTTTGTTACATATGTTATGTGTGTTTATTGTTACCAGTTGAAGCTATAGGCATTTTGAGGTGGTTAAAGATGTAGGGCCAGGGTTAGGGTGGATGTCCCCACATTGTGTGAGAAAGAGGAGGAGGTGAATAATAGCATCAATGTCGTTTTTATGTGTAAGTGGTTTAGGAAAATATGTGTTGTTTAACTTGAGTTTGGAGTGGGTGTGGAAAAGTTTTGTTTTATCTAGATTATATGTGTTGTGTAGGAATAAGGAGAGTGAGATGTTTGAATAGCTATGTCTGTTAAGAGGCAATGAAAGGGTTTGTGCACTAGATTTTGGAGTCAGTGATGGCAGGGTGGAGTATGTAGTGGTAGTTAAGGTTAGTAAAGTTAGAGATGTAAAGAGGGTAGGAATGAGAATGATGTATGTTGTGAGATTATGTGAATATATGTGGCGAGGCATTTCTATGGAGAGTAGGTGTAAGATAAGTGTGATTGGAAAATTGGGGTGGAGCTAGAGAGTGTGAGCTGACTGGTTTACAGGTAATGAGATAGGGAGGGGTGGGGTTTATTGGTGTATAAATGTAATGCTACAGGGAGTGGGTGGGAATGGGGGCAGGGTAGGGAGCAGAGTGAGCCCGAAGGGTGAATGGTGCGGGCTGGCACAGATCCAGTGATTCCAGTACCAGGAAAAACAATGTCCAAAAATGTTACAGGTATAAAAAGGCTTAGAGGGGCTAAGTATTTTTGCTTTATACTGTAGCAAATAGATATTAACAGGCAGTAAGGATAGGATGTAGAGGGAGCAGGTTTTTGGGTACTTGTAGGATTATTTAGCCAGAAAATATAAACTAGCAATGCATTGTGTGTTAACAAACATTTCTGGGTAGGGGATATAGGGTGTTTGCAATTATTAGGTAAGGGAAATAGCTACAGGTGGACTATAAAGAGATAGACAAAACCTATGCAATAAAGCAGAGTATGAAACCTGCCTAACCAGTCAGTAACAAATGCTATAGGCTAAATGTGAAATATTTCTGAGGTATGGGGCAGCTAGGCTAAGGATGGTAATTAGGATAACAGAAAGACTAAGAAGGAATGGGGGGTTCTGTGCGGCATGCTTCCAGTAAGTTAAAGTACAAAGTATCTTAACACTGATAGTTTTAAGAGCTGGTCATACAATATGCTTGGACGTTTGCCGTCTGTTTAACCTTTTAGGGCGTTCAAGGTACTGCATCTTCCTATTCAGGGGGCTATCAGGACACTAGCTGAGGGTATTCCAGGAGGCAAGGTGTACTAAAAAGGAAGGAGCACAGATAAATAAAGATAGGTAAATACATTTATAATGGTCCCAAACTGTATTTCAGCTCACTGCTGTTAAAACCATACAGGATAACCCACTACAACCCCCTCTGTCTTCTCAATCTCTTAGTCAAAAATTCTGCACTTAGAGGGCTGCTGGAATAAGAGGCTTTACAATGCATTTTACAAAGTATGTGAAGTCTGAAACTTATATGTCTGCCGTTATTTAGTGACTGCAATACTTAACAATTTGCCAGAAGGAAATACAAATAAATGCAAAAAAAACATATATTTGAAGCCCTTAAGTCCCTGGTAAATTGTTACAAAAAAAAAAAAAAAGCTTGCCACATTCATCATAATCTGTGTTCCCAGCACCCAATGACCATCCATTCTATCTTTTACCTTCACAGTCTTTCTGCTTCAGCAATGAACAGAAAGATGGCAGATTGGTTGGTTAAATGCAGTGACCTTCCATGGGGACTAAAGGAAAAGGATATTTAATTTTTTGATATTAATGTTGGCAGACTGAGGACCCTTGCATCCTGGACTGGAAGAGAGGGTGTAATGGTTGGGGAAATGGCCCTGTCAATGGCTTTGTATTCATGTTATGGGAGGATTGCTCAGAAACTGAGCTAAAACAGAACTGCATTTGAGTTCCTCATGCACAAATAAAAGCCATGACCTCCGTTGATTGCTCTGCTATTATGTCTAACTGCTGGCACTGTGGGGTTGGACTGGGTGACCTGTATTGCAAAATCCCCCTTACAATAACATAAGCAGATGACAAGCATGTTACATAAAGCCCCTGCTAGGACTAATAACTAGCAGAAGAACTCTGCACTTGTACAGAATTATAAAGATTATGATTCAGAAGCCAAAGACAAGAGTTTAACAGTACTGTTTATCATGCAGCAGTCCCTGCCATAAAGGGTCTCTAGGATTAGTGTGCTTTAAGTTAACACAAGGCCCTTCAAAAAAAATCACCCAGCCTTAGGAAGCAGTGTAAAGTATCTCTTAATCTAGTAGTAGCTAGTCCTCAACCAGTGCCCATTGTTATATAGCTAGGAATTTGCACTTTAGGTAAGGATTAGATCTTGCATGGCAACTGGGAAATAGCCTCTCTACATTGGCCGTGGAACAGTTTTTGTACATTAGCTGAGTGAGGAACAGCTTCTGAGCTATTCTACAAGAAACTCTTTTACCTCTTGGTTAAAGAATGCAATAAAGTTTGGTCAACATGCAACCCTGTGCCGGAAACAGAATCAGCAACATAACCCAATTATAAAAACAGTGAAAAATTAGCCACAATAATTATATAACAATTTCTTTCAAAATAAAACACTTAACATTGCTTTCCAAGTAGCAATTTTACTCACTAAATTACTGCAGAAAATTCCCAGTTTAGCTATTTTGTTCTAGAACTGATTCCATGAAAAACAGCAAGAAACAGATCTTTGAATGTAGCACTTTACAGGAATCATGTTTTTCTGCTTTGCCATCAGATTGCAGCAGGGCTGTTGCATTAGAAGTACTGCATATTTAGGACTCCTACATGCCATTATATTATAGAATCATTTTGCTGAGAAATGCTGCTGTTAGGGTTTCAAAACGTATGTATAAAAAGAGGCAATACTTATTCCTGCAGTCAGGTTTCAAATCTCTTTACAATGGAATAGTTTAAAGAAACTGTAAAAGAAGAGTAAAATAGTGTGTGTGTGTGTGTGTGTGTGTGTGTGTGTGTGTGTGTGTGTGTGTGTGTGTGTGTGTGTGTGTGTGTGTGTGTATGTGTGTGTGTGGACTTGTGTATTTGATTGAGTGCTTATATTTGCTGGATGAAGTAAATTGCAAATTAACATTCAAATGAAACATTCTGTATCATAGTGAAATTGAGCTATTGAATCTCAAAAACTTCACTTTAAATTTCAAAGAGGAGATCATGGGTATAGGACTTAGAAAACAGCTAAACACATACAGACACACACACACACACACACACACACACACACACACACACAAAACAGTACCTTACCTGCATTGGAGTCCTTGGTTTGCAGCAGCTTCTTCAAAGTCCCTGGTTCTATTCTACAAACCAAACATCCTCCCGCAAGAGCAGACAAGCTATCCAGCCTGCAGACATTGCAGTCTGATCTCCTTCCAGTCTGTGTGGTTGTAACTGCATAGACTTCTGGGGCATCTGTGTCTACAATGCCTTCTTCTGAATCCGGACTGCTGTTTAGCCAGTCCATGTTCCTGCATGCATGCGTGCACTTCCAGTGGAGCCAAAATGCCAAGCATGCATGCGTGCAGTTCTGGGACTTGTCATTCGTGTTTGGTTTTTACTTTTTTTTTTCAGCTTGAGCTGGGGATGGTTGCAGTCCTGCAGTCCATTAGCATGAGTCACCCCTGGCATAGGTGAATGCCTGGATTAATGCCCTTGGTTTAATCTAGTGACAAATTTATTGTGTAAGCATGTGTGCTGTAAAAATAAGAAAACACTTTGAATATAATGAAAAGTTTTCCTTTAGCAAATAAATGTTCAGTGTGAGTTGAGGAGTCTGTAGCTGGAGACAGCTGTACATTCTGTTTGTTATGTTTCTGTGCAGACAAGCTGATTACAAGCCCAGTCAATAAACCTTGGGAGCTCTGGACATTGTTTGCGAGAGAAAACATAAAATTAAAAGGTACAAGGGCAAACAGCTTAAAAGTGAATAAAGGATAGCAGTTTTCTTGGTACATTAAACACCCCAATGCATTTACTAGAACTGTGTATAATTTAGTTTTAGTTAAAATAGCCAGTGCACTTTTTCTTACAGCTAAAGGTTAATGTTTTCTAAAAGCATACAAACTGTTTTTCACATTTGAGAGGGGGAAAAAAGATAAAACAAGAAAAGATAGCAATTATTGTAAATAGGAGCAAAGGTGTATCATGTGCTTGAGCATGGATAACCTTAATTTTAGGTTAGATAATGCCTGTAGTTACAGCTGTCAGTCTGAGAGTTAAACTTCATTATTTGAAGAAGTACATAGTTTTGTTTATTTGTTTTAAGGTAACTAGGTTGGGGGGATTCTGGGATTGTGCTTTTTTTTTTTTGAGGGTTTTCATTAAAAAAGGTCTTGTAAACTGTCACATTGATTCAAATGGAGATGACAAGAAACAACTGAATAAGGATCAATCTGACAAACATTAGTAGGTATACACAAAAAGGTAACAGTACTGAATTGTATTAAGAAATGCAGAGTGCAATTATCAGTGCTACAAGATACACCTTTGGAAAGAAGGGAGCAAGTGAATTTCATAAAGAAAGTATTGCAGGATGGATATTCAGCAGAATATCAGGGTCAAAAGAAAAGGGGGTGCCTTTACTAATTGCTAGAGGAGCTCCAATAGTAATAGAAGAGGAAAAAATATAATAGTAGTAGACTGGTGGTAGTAAGAGGATATTGGCAAGGGAGAAAGGTTATGCTGGTATTTATTTATATTCCACCTAAAACTGCTATTATGGAGCTTAAGAAATTTGGGGGAGAAAAATAGTTTTCAGCTTATAGGTGAGGACTGAACTTGATTTGCAACAGTGGGAATGTATCTGGGGAACCTATAATAGAAAATATAACAAAAGAGGGCAGATATCTGAAGAAATGTATGAAAATATTTGGTATAGAAGACATGAATTCAGTTGTAAGAACTCAGAGAAAATTTGCATATTATTTCCCAAGGTGCAACAACTGGGCTAGATAAGACAGAAATTATATTTCACAGCAACATGTGCATTTGATTGAAAGCTTCAACACACCCACATATCCAATAGCTATTTCACATCATGCACTGATAACAACTGGGATAAAAATGCAGGCTAAGGAAACAAAAATGTGACAATGGCACATCCCCATCTACCTGTTAAGGAGAGAGGAATTTAAGTAATGGGTAGTGAAACTATTTGAGTTATTCAGGAAGATAAAAACTTCTTTGGAAGTTATGGGATAAAATGAAGAAAATGGATTTTAAAATAGGGTAGAAATAAAAGAGATATGGTTAAGAAGCAACAAGAATTATTTAGAGGGTCTGACAAAAATTAAAGTATTTCAGAATAAGGGGAATCTCACAGAACAAGAAAAGGTGCAACTGCAGAATGCTAAAGAGAATATAAGGGAGTATCTGGGTAATATGCATGAGTTTAGAAAGATTGCAGGTAAGCAACTCTTTTTTGATAATAACTCCAGAGCAATGAAACATTTAGCACAATGACTTAAGCAACACAAAATAGAAAGGGTTGTTGCCAAACTTAAGGAGCCTATAACAAGAAGAATAACTCTATCGAGATCCTATAGAGGTATTAGAGATATTTTGGAAATTTTGTGAAAATTTGCATAAAGCAAAGAAATTTAGAAATCAAGAAAGAGCGCAATTGGAAATATTTATAGAAGACTTAAGTATTCCAAGGTTAGAGGTAAATCAAGCTCAAGAATTAACAATTAAGATATGAAGAAATGAGATAAAATGGTGATGTATACCCAATCTGCAAGAAATTCTCCATAAATAGATGGTATTTTGGTTTAACTTTGCAAGTTAGGAGGGAAGAAAGTGATAATGATCTGGAAGGTTTTGTTTAACAGTATTTTAAAAAGAGGAGATGTGACAACATTATGGAGGAAAGTTGTGGTGGCTGTAATACCTAAAGATGGTAAAGATCCATCAGACTCCACTTCATATAAGCCCATTTCGATTTTAAACCATGATTATAAAGTGTTTATGTCCATAATAGCTAAAAGAATGGCAACGGTGTTGCCAATTTGATATATATGGATCAATATGGTTTCGTGGAAGGGAGGCAAACATTTGTCGACCTTAATAGAACAATGTTGATTCAGCGGAAGTAGAATGGAAGAAAACACCACTGTTGTTGGCGGGTCTTGATGCAGAGAAAGCATTAGACAGATAATATGGGATTGTATGAGTAGACAGTGGAAGCATTTGCATTTCCTGATAGAATAACAAGGTTAATTAGGAGAACATATGCTGGATCTGAGACAAAAATTAAAGAAGGATAGTTCCTCTCTCTCAAGATGTGTCTGAACAGAGAAACCAGGCAGGTATGTCCTCTTCCCCCCTTGTTATTTGTTTTATATTTACGACCATTGACAAAGAAAATAAGGGACTCAGAAATTCCAGGATATAATTGGTATGGTAATCAAGAAAAGCTGGCTTTATTTGGAGACAATATTATTTTGTATCTGATAAAACCAGAAAAGGACTGCTCAGTGTTGTGGAATGTTTTGAGACAGCTTCACATCTTTTCAGGATATAATCAATGATGATAAAACAAAGGCTATAACTGTAAACTATGTTCCCACACATGAATTGGTTCAGCAATACCCATATTTATGGAAACATGATATAATGAAGTATTTAGAACTATGAGTTAAAAAGAATTCTGTTATAACAGCTAAAGATATGTGGGAAGAGACTAAACAAAAGATAATACAAAAACTGAGAAACTGGAAGCTCTTGTTTTTTGGATATGGATTGCAAGATACAAGCAGTTAAAATGTTTTTAGTCACTTTAGTTTTATACGCAGGCCAGGCATATTTTTATGAACCAGAGAAACTGTGGACAGTAATTGATGCAGAGTTAAAGGATTTAACTGGGAGGGGGAAAGGACAAAGGTCAAGTTGATCCTTGCAATAAAACAAAATGGTTTATGATTACCTGATTTGAAGGAATATTTTAGAGTTACACTCTTAAGGCTGATATAACACAACAGAAAGCTATAATTCAAAGAGGAAAAGGATAATGAAGAAATAAGGAGAGAATGGTATTTTGGATGCAGATCCTTAAGGAGAATAACAGCACCCATACACAATATGTCCTAACTTATAGTTTGGGAGTGAGACTACCCCAAAAAATGTTGGATAGATTAGATAGGAAAACAAAAAGGATGCATTATGCTCACCAAATGATTTATAAAAATCAGTACATAGCAAGATTATATATTTCCCATTCCGAAGGAAGGATAGGCCTCCTTGAAATTGATTACATGTATAGATCTGCAATTGTGGGGCTCCACACATATCTGCTGACCTCAAAAGACCCAAATGTAGTTAAAGTTTTGAAACATGAGGAGAATAAATCTAAGGTGACATTTCTGCTTAATCTAGTGGAAGCATACCAGCATCAAGCAGGAATGGAAATCAAACCAGAAGTAGATAAAAATCAGGCAGCATCTGAATCTACCAAAAAACAAAGGAAAGAACATAAGGTGAAGGACCAGATGAGAATGCAAGAAATGTGCAAAATGCATAAATATAGTTGCAAGTATAGAAAACTTCTGGAAGAATCTCATGTTGATCAGGAACAAATGCAGGAATGGTTAAGGAGAGGCAAATTCAAACCAAGAGATGAAAGGTTAATATTGGCAGCCCAAGACAGTGGGCTATGTACACACTAGTTTACAAAGTCCATTGAACATGTGGGAGAAACAGACAAATGTAGGTTTTGTAAAACCGAATTGGAAACAGTTGCACACCCCGTTGCTGGTTGTGACATACTAATAGCAGAGGGACTGTATACTGAAAGACATAATAACGTGGCAAGGATTGTGCAAACATTATGGTATTGAAGTGACTGAAAAACACTGGAAACATGAGCCACAAAGCATCATAGAAAATGATGAAGTCTACATCACATGGGATCACCCATTACCAACAGTTCAAAAGATAGATGCTAGAAAACCGGATATAATGGTCCATGAAAAGAAGGCAAAAGTAGGATTGATCATTGAAATTGCCACACCCAGTGACTACAGTATCTTGCGTACAGAGAGTCACAAAGTCATAAAATATCAGGATTTACAGGAAGAAACAAGAGCATTGTGGAAGAAAATAGCCAGGCAGTTCCAATAGTAGTAGGAGCAATGGGTCTTATAAAGAAGAGTTTACAATCATATTTAGACATGTTAACAATACAAGTAACCTTGTATGAGTCATTACTGGGCACACTACAGATGCTGAGAAGAGCACTTCTGGCTGACATCAAAGATTGAAACAATTCTAATTTCATGAACTTTAATCCTACTTTGACTTAGGAATGAGGTCCATTCCTGTCATGGTACTAGAAACACAAAAGACTTGGAGAAATTACAAAGGAATAAACAATGTTATATTCATAAAAGTAGCAGAAAGTATTCTAAGAACTAAGTTGACATGAGAATGGTGAAAAGAAATTTTGCCGATAGGGACTACTGCAACTGGGGATATAAAGATTAGGCAAGAGGGGGCTGGAATTTACTGAGGAAAACTGGCAAAGAAAGCAAGGTATTAGGAGCAAATAACTAGAGAGGGAAAGATAATAGAATGGGAAGAGGCCAAGAAAAGATTTGGACTACAGGCTAGAGACTGCCTTCCCTATCAGGGATTGATATCAGAGTATAGGCAAAGAGAAAGGGACAGGAGAATCCTAAGTGAAAGACCTGTTCTAGTAGAGTTTTTAGTTGGACATAGTACAGGAGCTGCCATTAAAAAATGGATAATTAGTAGGACATATCAATATTGCATGACAACTATAGGAATCAATCAGAGGAGGTTAAAAAGATTGGAAAGGGAGAAAGGATAAGCAATTCACAAGTAAACAATGGGAGGACATATGTATGGCTCCCAAATATGCAATAAAGTCTAAAAGATTTAGAATTTTTGCTTGGACGTATTTGCATAGGTATTTTTATACCCCAAGCAGACTCCAAAAATTTTTACTCAGGTAGATGCCAAATGTTGAAAGTGTGATGGGGAAGAAAGAGGTAAACTGGGAACATATGTTTTAGGAGTGTAATGAACTGGCAGACTTTAAACATTCCCTAAAGACTACTCTGTCAGAATTATTGGGTGAGCAGTTGGGTATAACCAAAGAAATGATTTTTTTTTTCGAAATAGCATACAGGATCTGAAATGCAATGATTTAGTAATACCTTGTTAAGTTTAATTCTGGTAGCTGCCAGAGAAGTAATTGCTAGAAAATGGAAATCAAAGTCTAAACCAACTATATTTGAAGTATTGCATATTTCATCAGAAATAAAGAACTGGAAGTGCATTTTAGAAAAGGGTAGGAGAAAATACCTAGAAAAAATGGAAACTGTGTGAACAATGCATGCAGAATAATGTTTTGGTTGAGGAGTGAGGTTTAAGGAAGGTAGAAATTGAACACTTTATGTAATGTTGAATTGATGACAATTATACAAAGGAATGGATCTACCTGATAACACTGACAAGTGAAAACACCGACAATGAGATCACCAACATCACAAAACCAAAAGTTCAAAAATACAAAAGTTCACATGCCCGACAAATCACAATCCCGACAGTCAACAAAACAAAACAAATTCCTTTTCTGAAAAACACACACACAACACAAGCACACCAAAAAACTTACAAACCTACACTAAACCTTACATACTCAACTATCTATGCACTAACCTTAACCCAAACTCTAACCCTAAGGTCCGTCACTATCGCACACTTACCTTACCCGCACCCTAACCCTAAAGTCCGTCACTATCGCACACTTACCTTACCCGCACCCTAACCCTAAAGTCTGTCACTATCACACACTTATCTTACTCGCACCCTAACCCTAACGTCCATCACTATCGCACACTTACCTTACCCGCACCCTAACTCTAAAGTCCGTCACTATCGCACACTTACCTTACCAGCACCCTAACCCTAAAGTCCGTCACTATTGCACACTTACCTTACCTGCACCCTAACCCTAAAGTCCATCACTATCACACACTTACCTTACCCTAACCCTAAAGTCCATCACTATTGCATACTTACACAGTTGCGCTCGTTTCGCATGTCAGTGTTTTCAGTATCGGGATTTTGAACTGTCAATTATTTTCATTGTTGGTCATCCAGTGTTGGTGTTCTCATTGTCGGCGTTTAAAGCTTTCATTGTTCTCAGGTAGATCCAAAGGAATATATGTATAATGTTTGCAATTGGGAATATGTTAAGAAGGCTTGTTTTTTTTATATAAATGTATGGTTGCCTATGTCTTAAATGATAATTCAATAAAGGCATTAAAAAGATTGCTTAAAAAAGCATTTATAAGACCGAGGAACTTTATATAGTCTGTCTTTTTAGGGGTTGCAGACTAGCTGTCAGGCATGCTGCAGGTTGTAATAAATGCATCCACCAGAGCTAGAAGAACAGGAGGAACAGTTGAAGACTTTAGAAATTCCTGTTTTAATAAGTCATAATATTTTTTCAAATAAATTACAATGTCATTTTATTCCTAGTACAAAAAGTGTTTCATTCTAAAGATGGTTTCAGAAAAAGAAAATTCTTCAAAGGGAAAATATGAACAAATACTCTTCTCAGAATCTTTTGCCTGAGAAGAAATCATAGAATTTGTTCCTTCAGATCCATTCACTGTTCATCAGACTGGAAAGAATCAGAAATAGGAGAATTTCTTTATCTTTTTTCAGAAGAGCTTGCATTTGTCTACTTAACAGTCTAAACAAAGCCACGAACTAAGCACAACAAATCTTCTATGCCTAGAGTTAGAGAGGGAGGGGAAGATAAATGTTTAAAAGAACATACATAGAAGCAGCCCAGCCAGAATCAAAGACATCATCCCAGGGGAAAAGCATCGTAGTCTGGCTTGGCAGAGAAGCACTCTCTGCTCCTTATTCCATGACCAAAGGATAGTACTTCCAGAGGACTAACCCCTGGTCCATGGTAGCTGGAGGGACTGTACAACAGAAAAGCAGAAAAAAAAAGATGAGTGGCCTGAGGAACTTGAAATAGCCACTGTAGGTTCACCCATCTGCAGCTGAGGCAAGGAAGCAGCCTGGTGGACTGGAAAAGTGTAATCATTTTCTTTTTCTTATGTCCAGAGTAAGGAAGGAAGGAGCAAGGAACGGGGAAGCTGTTCAATGGTTAAGCCAAGAAAGAAGTATGAAAAGTGGTAAGAGATGTCAGACATCTTTGGTAAAAAACAAGTACCAAAAATGTTTTGTAAAAATGCACAGTGACAAGCACAAACACGCTTGTCCTAGTTCCCTAAAAGCTATTCACCAATTAATTATCCATAAAAGGTAAAGGAAACATACTTAAAAAAGTTTACTCTAAAAGCAATAAAGTAAAATCACAACCTTTTAACTGACAAAAATGTTTTGTGATAGTTCTAAAAGACAATAAAATCTAACAAAACTTAAAATAAGTTTTCTTTTTTTGCTCAAGTACTGTTAATTATAAGTTTTCCACAAACAAAAAATAAATAAAACAATAAGTGTGGAAGACCCCCCCCCAAAAAAAAATGATCCTCTCAGCAATGATGAAACACTACCTGACCATCAATCTGATGAAATCTGTAAGAGGAGCACTCTTCAGTGGCAGGACAGGTCTGAATGATTTGGCAACCAGATCACTGGCATTCTCCACTGCCAGGTCAAGCTATCAATCATCTGTGTGCATGGAAGGTGCCCTTAATCTTTGGGATAGCTGGCTGGCTGTTATATGCTATGCAGGATACAACTTATATGGCTTAGGCTATTGCATCAGTGATATAATAATGAACATTTAATATTATATGGGTGAGATGGGAGGATGCTGAAGCATATAAGTGAGGGAGTCAATATGCAGGTCATAGAAAGGAAAACAATCAAGGAAGTGCGGAGAAAAATTGGAGGATAGGCTAAGAACAGATGTTGATAGGAAGTAAAGCATTAGACATTAACATGAACAATGTTAAATGTATATGGAAAGAAGGTAATAGAATGGAAATTGAATGGTTTAAATACACTGAAGGCCTGAAGGTGAAGAAAGGTGAGGAGTTGCGGGGATGTATGCAAAGGTAAAAGATATATATGACCTGAAAGGGGTCTATGTCAAATAATCAAATGGCCACCTTGTCGAAAGTCATCTCATTGACAATGCACCCCCCACACCCCCAGCTAATTATATATACCAACTCTGTGATCACACAAAAGTGGGGAAAAGACAAATTTCCTGATCCCTGCCATAATGTGATCTCAGTCAGAATGGTTCGATGGCCTACATTGTCGATGAGATGAAATGCTCAATAATGTGGCCATTCAATTATGTGACATAGACCTGACATTAAAGAGGGGGCCTGGATTGTGTATGTGGCACTAGTGAACCAGCTAACAATGTTGCAAAGAAAGGAGAGAGGAAATGAGAAAGGAGGAGAAAAGAATGAATCAACCATAGTGAGTAAATACAGAAAAAGAAGGACTGAGCAAACTGCAGAAAATTTGGAGGATCTTACAGCAAAAGAGGGTATGAGAAATTGAGGGAGATCATGGGATAAGGAGAGATTGTTCTGGGGCATAGATGCTATATGGGAAGAGGTGTGATATGTGACAAAGAAGATAAGAAATACAAGTCCAGTGTATGACAAATGAGATTGATACACAGGTCGTCCAAGACTCCAAAACGTGTAAGAGAAAAGGCATGGTGGGAAGAAGCAAAATGTTGATTAAGTGATTTGTAAGGATGGCAATATGCACATGCTATTGTTTTGTGAGTAAACTAGGAAGTGCTGGTAAGGCAGTGGAGTAGAGTTTGTTGATTTGTCAATTTTGGGTAGAGGTGAATAGGCATAGTTAGAGGAGGGGGAGATAGTGAATATGATACTGATGGCACAGTAGATGATGAAGGAGATAGCTAATGGACTGAAAGGGAGAATTTAGCTTGTATGGCTAAGAATGATTTAAAAAGTAGGTCAGGGAAAAAGTGAAGTGGGCTGGGAGAAACAAACAAGTGAAAAAGCTAGACTAGAGGTGGGAGTCTGTAAAAACCACAAAGGGGAGATACAATCCAATCTAATCAACAAGGTGACAGCTCAAAAATTATAAGGTTGTAGAGTGGGAGTAGTGTAGAAACAGGGAGTAAGAGATTAGTATACCATCACCATGGACTAAGTTTATTTGTGGAAGAGGAAGAAAATTATAAAGAATGAAGGTATAAGAATATGAGTTGGGTAAGAATCTCCTAGTTAGAAAATACTGGAGGTGTAAGGTACGTGGTAGGAATCGAAAGTTCTGTGAGTGATATGGACAGTGATATGGTTCTGGTCAGAGAAATCATTAAGGACAATATGGAAATAGGAACACTTATGAGACAACAGGGAGAAGAAAGCTGTAGTAAGGAAGACAAGGATTACTCATTTAGGGATAGCCAACGACATTGCAAAATATCTAAGCAGGAGCTATTATAGTATAATTGGTTGAGCAGAACTGTAGATATTAGTTGATAGTGAAGTGATGACTGTAGATATGTAGTGGAGGACTTTTACTGAAATAACAGGATATCTATAATTACTCCTGAAAAAAGAATAGCTGGAAGAGAAGTTACGTATACACAACTGCGAACTGTGGTGCACATTACTATTAAACTCTAGGCACACATTACTTCATTTTGTAAAAACAGTACAAATGATTTATTAAAAAATGATGACTGAAGAATGATTGCTCATACATAACTGAAGTCTTTAAAGGGTGACTACATGTAAATGATGATTGATATTTTATGGATTTACAAGATTATGGGGTTTAATTAGCAAGAGGATTAAGTGTCAAGTAACAATGCACACAAGACTTTGATGTAGCTAAACTATGAGTTGACAGAGAAAAACTCAGTGATGAGAAATTATTTCAGTGTGAATGTAAACTACTACAACATTGTCTGGTGACCAGATTGTGCTATCAATATTGTAAACAGTTTGGATGTATGTTAGTTTTTTAATTATTAGTGTTCATTCTTTGCAAAAGTTGTGTTTATTTTAATCAATAAGTATTTGGTTATTTCAAAAAGATCACTATAAGGAAATCACAAAAAAGAATTAACAGTGCACAATATATTATTTGCAAGAAGAAAAAGAATGAGAGTAAAGTTTATATTAATCAGTATATTTATAAAAATAATAAGAGTAACAGTAACATAACTACTAATAAAAACAGTAAACCAAAACACAACAGTACTCTGAATGAAAGCAGTACTAAAAACAATGTTGGGATCCTTAAAGGACATCATTTTGATTAGGGAAGCAATTTATTATTAAAAAATACCACTGTCTTCTAAAACACACCTAGTATAAACCATGGCACCAGACCACAGAGAAAATATCCACACGTTTATTTACAAGTTAAGTGGTGATTTTGGGCACTGTTCCTTTGGCTTTGTGGTTTCAGTCAAGTAAAGTATTACCTTGGATCTAAAAATTTACTTAAATGGCTTTGTTTCATATTTCTAAATGAAGAGAATTCCATCTGGCTGAAGCAACCTTGTTAAACATGTTTGATTAATGTCTGACTAGCTGAGGCAGTATGGGGGCTTAGCACTGAGATCTCTGCCTCACAGCTGTAGAGTCTGGTTTTCATGGAGTTTTGCATGCTCTCTCCATGTCTACATGGGTCCTCAGGTATTTCCTTATCAACCCTCTGCTCCAAAACATGCTGGCTACCCCAAAATGTGTGGTTCAGAACTGAAAAGGGTCTGAGAAGGACCACTTCCAATGATAAGATGAAATATCTGAGTCAGTATAAAGTGAGAAATAATCCATTTCTACTATATTTATTGGTACAAGAGCACAAGATCTCACAAATAGTATTGATGTTTTTGATACTGAATTACATAGTCAAGACTAAGAGTATAAGTCTGTTTGCTTTCTTTTGCCAAATTAATCTCTGACGTCTTAACTGTCACTATTTGTTTAGTCCATCTACTGGCCATGCTTAGTGAGAGTGATATCTCAGCAAGTGAAATATCTGAAAGTGTACATGGAGGAATTACTATTGGGTAAATTCACAAGTGAGACAGAAAAACTGCATCTGAGTAAAATACAGTAAAAATGAAAGCATAAGAAATGTGCCGTCCAGAAGTTTTGAACAAGGTCTGGCTATAAATACGATAAAATATATGCCCAGTGATGAATCAAGTGTACAGACTCTTTTTAAAGAGGCATCTTTTTATTAAAGTGTGTAAATGAAAGAAATAAATCTACATCCTAAAACGAATACATGTTATGGAACAGTGTGAAGAAACAAAACTGTTTGTTGACACAATAAATGCTGAAAATGCGCAATGTTAACAGTGTGCAAAAGACTGATACAACGAATTTGCAATAAGTATCAGTCTGAAATTTGGGCAGAGGAGATCAAAATGAATACTCGTGGTGTAGAGTTTAAGTTAAACATAGGTGCAGAATGTCACATGATGTCTGCCTAAATGTTGAGTACACTACATTAGAATGCAAATAAACAGAAATTCCCTATGTGCAAATTGCTTTCTTATCCAGGCCACCATGTAAAACCATTGTGTTAGAAAGTGATTACATCTGAATATAGCAACCAAAAACCAAACAAGATTCAATTCAATATAGAAGAAATGGAAACTCCTGCCATATTGTGTCATTTGGCTTGTAAAAACCATGATCTAGTAAAAAGAATTCATAATGTACTTGCACAGAGTGGTGATTTGCTGGTTTACAATCTGCAGCTTGTATCACCTGAGCTGATATTGCTATTGATTTAGCATAACAGCTCAGGTTTTCAGTTGTTCATCTTACTTTTTACTCAGCGTACATTATAGCATCGACAGACAGTGTAGCACAACAGGGGTAGAGCAGAATTGTTCATCTGAAGACCTGGCCATAGACTTATGGCCCTTGACCATTCCTTTCACCAGTTACAGGGTATTCTAAGTCTTCAGAAACAACATCCTTCCGGTGAAGGCACATTTCCAAGGTTTACTGATGTCAGCAATGGCTGATCATTCAATCCACAATAAGAATAAAACATATTAATTGCAAAAACACTTCAGGATACAATTATTTGCATAGCTTATGTCAATAACATAAATGTCTTTATACAGGGACTCTTGACAGCTTGGTAGGACACTGTTTTATAACACTTCAAAAATGTATCTTGGGATATCTGTTTGGTGATTCTTTGAATGCCTCAACAATGCTGCCCCTTGTCTTCATACTGTCATTTTGGGATATATTCATTTTGACAGATGTTTCTTGTTCTTTCTACACAGCCTACCATCAATAGTATGAGCAATGGATGCTCATATTACATCTAAACTACATCCTGTTTTTTTCCCTCACAAGAATATTTGTGAATTATCTTACCTTATTTCAGTCTTTTAATGATGCCGCATATACAGTAGTCAATGTTAACAGAACTTCTGCCTTGATGACTAATTCTGTTTCAGTGTCATTTAAAGCAGTTTTTCAGGGTTACTAAAAAAACAGATACAGGAATTCTCCCTTTCATTTTATCACTCATAAGTAGCAAACTAGATAACAGAAGAATACCTTGCACTGAATTATTTCTCTGTTCCAATAAACAATGACCATTTAAGTAACAGTCACAATGAATTCTCTGTAATTTCTTCATGAAGTTCCTGATGATCTGTACTGCCCACTTGAATTGATTATTTAATTATTACTATTTAGGACTACATGTATAATGCTGGTATTCCAATGTTGTGAAAAATTGTTGAACCCCATATGTACATACTGTAGACCACTTGTGATACAACTACATCTGGAATATCATACCTTATAAATATAGTTATCTCTGCCCTGACTACAGCTTTACTTGTATTATCTGTTAAACCTGTGACATTTAGAGACTTTGAATGATCCTCAATATAGATCAGATATGCACTTTCCAGATCTGAACTAAATATGTTCCAGTCTTACTGCATTGTATTACTGCAAAAAATAAAGAATTATTACTTGCCATTGATTAGTACTATGATAAACAGCACAATTCAGATCTTGTTTTGTTTATACAGCTATACCTGGACAAAATAACACATCATAAGCTATTTCTTTATACTTTCTCAACCAAATACAGGTTTATTGGATCCAACTTACAAGCATAACAAGGATATCAGCAGCTGAGTAACAATGCAAAAAAATAACACCCAACACTACATTCTGTCAATTTCACTGTTACAAAGAAAAGGGGAATGAATGACTTAAGTTTTTAACTGCACCACAGTCAGAATGTACAACATAACCTAGAGCAGCAATCGGTTTGTAACAGTACCCCATAACATTAAAAAAGAAAATGTGAGACATAGGCAGGAGCACTGTCCTTCAACATTAGCTACAACAGTAAGAAAGAGTAACTAGACTGATTCAACCTGTTGGGCAAGACACGAATCATGCAGGTAATAAAGTAAAAGCCCACTTTAAGGTTTTAATTATAAACACTTCAAGTACAAACCAGCAGGGAATCAAGTTCCAAAGGAAAAAAAAAACTCATGTCCCAAGATTACAGACCACCTTCCCAATTTCTTAACTGTTATATAGGCTCCTTTTGAGTCCCTTGAAACTATTTCCAATCTGGATAATTTTTACACTAAGGAGAACAGTTCTTTTTTTGGTTGGTACACAATTAGATTTCCACTTTCTGGCAACACACTACTTAGCAAGTAAAAGCAAACCTTTACAAAAGTCAGGTTAACTATTCCTAGCATAAATAACTCCAAAGTTAAAAGTATGTCTTCAGCTCTCAAAGATGCTAAGAGTGATTGAATGTCCTGCATACATTTCTTCAATCTAGGTTAGCCCCAGAACAATGGGTATTCAGTCTCCCATTTCCCTATCTACACACCTCCAATGAAATGGTGAGGAATTGTGAAACATTCTTTGCAGACATAGCGGTATATAAAAATACTTGATTTGACACTGCCAACCAAAAAATCTGTACATGCTAAATATGGTGGCATATTTAGGTACAGCAAGCAAATCTGTCCATTTGGACTTATCAAGTGGTGTGTTAAGTTCTTTCTCCCATAAAATTCTATTTTTCAAAAAGAGATATTCTTGGGAATAATAATATTTTATAATCTTTACTTATAACTCCTTTGGTTTTGGGCATCATTCCTGTTGTCCATTATCCATCTAATCCAGTGAGGCAAATCCTCCTTATTAATTATTGTAAAATACTTTATTCATAACACAGTTTATTAACCAGAGAGTCATAAGTGTTCCTAACCTCATCACTTATTCAAAAAGCAGCTTGGAACAGATCTTAAGAGATCATGTCTTCATCCCGAACTAATTGTTCCCAGTATCACAAATTGGTAAAAGCAAACTCCATTTTATCAATTTGTAATACCACCCCAAATTATGAGACATGTCTATTAGAGATAATGCCTTAATCCAAGTAAAAATGACTGCAGTGGAAAATCCCAGTTAAATATTCTTAATTATCACCTTCAATGATGAAAGCTTAAGTTTTCTCAGGGATCTCCAATTTGACAATATCACTCAGTATAATTTCTCAAGAACACCCACTTCAGTTAATTAATTTCCCCTCAAAGCTTTTCCATTAGGAGCTTGTGAAATACCTTGAGTTGTACCACTATAGCATACAGTTCAAGGTCAGGGAATCTGAGCTTGCCTTGCATAAAAAGCAGAGTCAAAAGTTTCCAAACATACCTATCATTACCCACCCCCACCCCCTGCAGAAATAAAATGTAAAATAATTTTACTAACGTTTACATATACCTTGCCTGGCAGTTGAATTGGCATCCTTTGAGAGGTATACAGTACCAGAGGGAGCATACCAATTACTCTAGTGTGGGCAAATAAAATCAGGCCTAAGTACATTACCATGTTAGAGTCTTATAAGAATGTATATTGAGCAGCTAACTAATGCTTTTGTCTTTGTAATATTAATTTTATACCCTGAAAAAAGGTCAAATTGTTTCAAGAGCTCAAACAGCTGGGGAACATCCCTGTCTGGGATGGTAAAATAATTAAGCAATTCATCTGCATATAGGGATAATATATATCTACTTCACAACATCGAATACTCACGTTATCGAATCCCACTTCAACAAGCCTGAATTCTTTAAAACCTCATTATATCAAACACCTGGAACAACAAAAATGAACCCCAGGAAAGGAACCATTCAACCACCGAGACAAAACAACAAACAGCATAACAAAATAAAAAACTCCAAGTGGGGGGGCTTCACCCCCCACACCCCATAACTAAATATACCAACTCCAAGATCGCACTACAGTGGAGAAAGGGCAAGGTTCACCATGCTGACCAAGTTGTTCCTTTCCCCAGGTTTATTTTGTTGAAGTTTCAAAGACTTAAGGCTTGATGAAGTGGGATTCAAAAATCTGAGTATTCAATGTTTTGAAGGGGACCCATATATATATATATATATATATATATATATATATATATATATATATATATATATGTGTGTGTGTGTGTATATATATATATATATATATATATATATATATATATATATATATATATGTGTGTGTGTGTGTGTGTGTGTATATATATATATATATATATTTATTTATTTTGATTAACATCTTTCATATATCCCTGCAGGTGTGAGTACCTCACTGTTGCTCCCAAGGGCTCTAAATACAGGGTAGACAGCAGGGGCAAAGAGGCAGCCATGTCATTTAAACCTACATAACTCAACAGAATGAGATAGTTTGCCCTTTATTTTTTATTCTAGCAAGTATTCTATGATAAATCACTGTTATAAGAGCAACATATAAGGAATGGAAGCCTATGTGCTGCAGAATACTAAACAAATATTTTCATCTAACATAGTCAAATGGTTTCTTTGGGTCCAGGCTGAAACTCCCTAGCTATTCCTTCATATGTTTTGCATAACCTAGTATCATGCATCTCATCAATAAGTTATCAACCGTGGTATATCTTGGAATATGACAGATCTCCATGAATAAGATCTGAGAGGTATGAAGCCATTCTCTACACCATAATTGCCATGCATAATTTATAATTATGGTTATTAATAGTAATCTGTCTTTAGGAAGCCACAAGAGTGGATCTTTATCTGGCTTAAGAATACCTGTAATAAGGGGCTCCCTCAAAGTTAGTAAGGCTATTCCTAGTTTGCAATTGTTACTGGTGAGTTTGTTAATGTTTTCGAGAAACTCCTTTTGTCCCAAGAGTAAACCTCTAAAGGAAGACTTTTTGGACCAGGGAACTTCCCTTTAGTTTGGGACTGAAGTATTGATTTCACTTCTTCTAATGTTATGTCCCAGATCAGATCATTTTGTATGTTAAAAGTACTTTTTCCTCCCATCATTCCTGAGTGCCACTGCTGTAGAAATCACTTTAAAAATACCTTAAAGTTTCTATCAGAGTGCAAGGGGAATAAACAGTTTCCTCTTTAGCAGCGTTTGTTATTTTGGTAATAAAACAATTAACTAACTGTTGCTTAAGTCTTATGGCCAGAAACCTTTGATTAGCAGGACAGGAATCAAAGGACCTCAACATTAATGCTAAGCTAAGCGAACTCTACCATATGCTCTAGTAAATTATTAATTTTCTCCTTAAGTTCCATTGTCTGACTTGTTTCTGTAACTTTTCATATAAAAGTTTTGCTCATTAAGTAATACATTCTGGTAAACCCTCATTCAGGATGAAGATGGTCTACATTGAGTCTCTATAAAACCCCTTTAAAGACCAGTAAGGTCAAAATTAAGCCAATCCTTTTCACTTGCCATTATGCTAAGATCACTTACAGTTAACCCTTTCCAGTTCTGGAAAACTCTGTTATTTGAAGGTGATCACCCTACCAGTAAAAAAGGGTTTGTCTTTTACTACAAATCAATTATTTCATTTAATATGTTGAAACTTAGCAGCAAATACATATCATCAGAAAGTAATATAGGACAGATCTCAAGAGAATCAATAAAATGTCCATGTTCTTTAGAAATCAATAATTTGTCTGTTCATGAATATGAATAGAAATAGTATGAAAAGCATGTAAACCTAGGTTCATTTGAATTTATCCTAGTAAGAGAATTATACATGCCCACTAGTGAGGTAAATCACTTGCCAAATTACCCTGCCAAAGATATGCAACATGCCCTTGGACCAGAGTATACTTCATTAAGTTCCATAACAATGCTGTATTCCCTCCACCCCATAAAACAAACACCTCTTGGAAATAAACGTTTCCTTAATATTTTAGCCAATTCACATTGTGTGATTCCAAGCAGAATGTAATAATTCAGTAATGTTATAACAAGGGAATGCAAAAACAGTGTTACTTAGCTCAGAGAGCCAAAGTTGTTCACTGTAGCAAATAAACCGAAAGTCAAATCTCTACATATAGTTTGGCCTCCTTCAAGGTTTATCCCAAAGCACATGAGAATGATTCTCCAGCTGGGGAGGTTACGTTCTGCCTATCAGGCACCTTTTAAATAAACGAGACACTTTTTATGTTCACCCAGTTCCCTGTTGAAGCTCATTGGATGATGCAACATCTAGCAAATTGTTTTTTTTGCAGGTAGGGCCACTATTGTAGTTTCATGATTGCTTCCTCTGCAGTACTGAATGTGCATGTAGCACCTGGAATCCACACCTTGAGTGCAGCAGGATGTAAAAGTTAGTACTTTCAGTTGTTAGCTTTGTACAGTTTCACCTTCTCCAGGATCTTGTCTTTGGGGCAAAGTCATTGTCTGAAAACGCTTAAGAACCTTTGACAGAAATCGTTTTCCCAGGCATGCAGATCACCACAAGAACACTTTCCTTGGCACTGTACGTAAAGAACTCGAGAAACATCAGATGGTAAACCTTTGACTTTACTTGAGCAGGGATAAAGACCTAATGCGCATAATTGATAGCAAAGTTCTTCAACTCCAGCCTCAACCATTGCATTAATTTTTGTTGAATAAATGTTATGTAGTCTCCAACATCCTCCCTCACAAGTGTACCTAAGGAATGAATAACTTTCCTTCGACTGCAGTCCTCTGTGTCAATCAGCTTAGCCGCTACATAATCCAACCTATTCTCAGAGTGATGCACTTTCCTATTGAACTCCTTCACCTCTTCTTTCATTGTTTGCAGTTGTTGTGAGCACCAACTGTGTTTCTTTAAGGATTTATACAAATGTTATTGATATTTCTATATAAATGTTTAACAATCTTTTGTTTCTGCAAAATGGGAGATGCAGCACATGCATGCATGTCTTTAATTGAGACCTTTAGCCGTATTCAGAAACCTCTGCTTAGGCCATATGATCTTGGGGTCTATATCATGGTTCTGAACTTTTAAAAGTTCGAACATCATAGGTTCATAGGTTGGTACTAGGCTATCGGCCCTAGGGCCTATACAAGCCTAGCCATAACAATTCCCTGGCTATTTCTTCCCACACTATTTACTTCCCTGGACCCCTGTTTAGAGGGCAACTGACGTGATCCCTGGGGTGAATTTCCTTTCTCCCATCCAGTCATCAAGGTTCCTTTTGAAGAGGGCCAAAGAGGTGCTCTGCTTGACATGTATGGGCAGTCTATTCCATAGTCTGGGGAGTCTCTGGGTCAGGAACCTATCCCTCCAGCATGTTTTGTTTATTGTGATGACAAGGTTTAGATCCCTGGAGCGTGTGGCTCTGAGGAATTGGGATTTCTTTAAGTGTAGCATGTCCAATAGCTCTGGGTTTGACATGGCCTTGTATGTTAAGCAGAGATCACCTCGGAGTAGATGTTATGCGACAGAGTATAGCTGGAGTTTTTTAAGGCAGTCATCATAAGGTCGACACCATATGATCGAACTTTTAAAAGTTTGAACGTTTCAACTGAGATCTCTGTACAGTGCAGAATGGGAAGATTTCCCTTTCCTGCACTGTAGTGCGATCTCAGAGTTGGTATATTTAAAGAGATCGGCTTGCCCCCCTGCTTAAAATGTGCAGGTAGGTTTTCTCTGTCGTTTATTTATTTTTTATTAGATTTACGAACTTTTAAAAGTTTGATCATATGGTGTCAACCATATGATGTTCGAACTTTTAACAGTTCGATCATCTAAAACAGACACTGATCTTGCTTCCTCTGTACTACTGCACAGTATGAAAATAAAGCTAATGAAGTGGGCAACAGTACAACATATGCCTTGTCTCTCTCTTTTGTACTTTTAAATATTAATATTACAGCCATGAACCTTTATCAACATTCTAGAAGTTTTACTAAGATATTCATGATTTTGAAATTTAATTCATTAATGATCCTTTAGGAAATGTGTTAGGTTTATTTTCTCCAGAAATGAGTAATACATTTGAAAACTTTCTTAAAGGCATGAACATTCTTTAAAAATATCAGGTGAACATGTATGGCTGGAAATTCACAGAACACTGCACCCTCCATCAGTTTTATTGTGCGTTGGATTACTGTTGTTTATCTAGAGGTTGATTTTTAATTTAGTATATTTTATTCATCAATGTATTGCCTGGAAACTAGTATTAGGAATTAAGACTAAGAGCTGTTAGTGAGCTATTTGCTGTACTTCAGAGTTTGACTCTTTCAGACTTCGTACACCTGTTGTGTGACTATGAGCAAGATACCTAACTAGATGGTGGTCCTAGGCTGCCACTAAAAAGCAGAAACACACACACACACACACACACACACACACACACACACACACACACACACACACACATACGCACACACACACACACACACACACACACACACACACACACACACACATCTACCTATCTATCTATCTATCTATCTATCTACCAACACATGCACACACAAACACATATGCGCATATGCACACATATGTGTGACTATGGCGACTGACTGAAATGTAGAAAGACTGATCTACAAATGATTGATCCCAGCATACAAAACAATCAAAGCCTTAAAAAACAACAGATCACAAATGGAAAACTAAACAGCTTCCCTTTGTGATCCATTAATTGTATCACTAACTTCAGACATAATTTATCTGCATAGTAGCAGTTTTAAGGAAAGTTTTTTTCTAAGATAAGGTGCAGGGTTGGGGTTAGACACAGTGGTACAGTTAAGGTTAGGGTTAGCATGCATTAGATATCCAACCCTCGATCCAACCCTAACCTATATATAGATACACACACACACACACACACACACACACACACACACACACACACACACACACACACATACAGAGATATGTGGGTATATGTAGATGGATAGTGGTGTGTGTGTGTGTGTGTGTGTGTGTGTGTGTGTGTGTGTGTGTGTGTGTGTGTGTGTGTGCATGTACGTCTGTGTGTGCATGTCTGCTAAAGCTGCCCCTGTCCCTAAACATAACCCCACACTTCATCTTAGAAAAACCCTTTCTGTAACGCTACTGGTAACAATTTGAAATGT
Source organism: Protopterus annectens (assembly GCF_019279795.1). Taxonomy (NCBI): domain Eukaryota; kingdom Metazoa; phylum Chordata; order Ceratodontiformes; family Protopteridae; genus Protopterus; species Protopterus annectens. The sequence continues at coordinate 727,306,603 of NC_056732.1, forward strand.
TGGGACTTGATGGAGTGAGTGACAGTCCAGAAACATGTATACTGACTGGCCAAAAAACAGACTTACATATACAAAGTTTGTGATGGCCATTTCGCAGAATATTCCCTTTTCTCAGACAAATAGCAATTTAAGAATTAGTATATAAGTTCAAGGTGTGGGAAAGGCTTGCTCCCCTTGGAGGGTACAGGGCAGCTTGATCCCTGCAAAAAAGAAGTTAAAAGGAGAAGAGATATGTTCAAGATTCACTCCTTCCTGCATTTCTAATCTTTTTTCAGGGTGCCAGTAATCAGTATTTTGAGTGCTAACATTTCAATAGAGTGTGCTTGGATTTAGTGATAGGGTTTTGGTTAACTGATTGCAAAAGGAAACTGTTTTCATTTTGCAATCAATTTTGGTTCAGTGCTTTGGATTTTTTGTAAGCAGATTTTTGAAATGTCAGCATTAATCACTAGTGTTTCAATGCTTGTGCATTTAGATAAATTAATGTAAATTTTATGCACACACATTTTTTGTTTAGTATGCACTTAGTCGTTCTCCCCACATTTAATTAACAATATCTTGCTTGAATTTCATCTGTTTTGTAAAATGTTTTGTAATAAAGCACTATAATAAAAGTTGAGTTGTGTTGAAAATCGAGAGCTGAACCTTTATATGTGTGCACTCAGTCAGCTGCTGTATTGCAGCATATCTTTCCAACATCCACCTGACAGCTGTGATGTGCTAATTAAGTTTACATTATTTTCAGCTGACTTCATCTTAATGAGCCATGTTTTCAGCATTATTTTTGGAAATGGGAGCAGCCAGTAGGTTGGCCATGACTCCCAGTTATTAAGATAATCTCTTATGGGGGAGCTACAGGAATGGTCTGTGATGCTCAGTCATGACCTTTTCTACAATTAAATAAATCACTGCTACAAATGTAATGATGAAGGACAGAGTGCACAGAGGAGGTGAGGGACATTTTAACATATTTCCCTTTTCACTTAATGTTCAGCAGAAATCAATTTAAACTTAATCATTCTAATAATAATAACTGTCCTGATTCCTTTTGGTCGATCTTGCTTAATAACTGCTCAGGTCATAACAAAGTTCTCATGATACATTAGATAGAATCCATAGCCAGATTTAAAGTTCAACATAAGAAGATGACTACTTCATGGTCAGCCGGTGCTAACCTGACTGACATGTTACACAGCCAATTCCTTCTCTCTCTCAAGCACATGTTCCTGCTGTCTACTCCTTGTATGGGAGGAAGGAAGTGGCTATGCACCCTCCCTCTAAGTATAGTACTAATCTATGTTCTGTATGTCAAGGTGCAGGCCAAAAGGGATTCATTACTCTGTGCATTAACCAACCTGATTTTAGCTGACTATGTGGTGAAAACAAAATGGCAGAAGTAGCAGAATAGCTACACAGCAACAACAGAAGTATGTCAACAGCATATAAGCTCATTTTATCTATTTTACTGATGAAAATATTCCTCAAAATACAGGGGAATATATATATATATATATATATATATATATATATATATATATGATGAATGTTCACATGTTTATAAAAGTACCTGTATACTAACTTATACATAAAGTTCCTCTACTTTTGGTGTATAAAATATGTTTCTTTTATGATAGTATATCAGACCTGAAATATATCAGTTTATTGAATACTGGTAATTTTCTACTATCTGAAACAAAAAAAACTGCATACACATTTCTCTTTGTATTAATTTTATTTTTCTTTTCAATGTAGGCTGTGATAACCCTCCATTAGACCAGTAATCAAGGAGCCTCAGTCCTCACCACTGGCACCAGTGGGGGATGTACACTAGGAGGATGACAAGTACAAACACAGTATTTCCAGATGCAGCTCTCTGCATCAAGTGCAATTTCCCTTAAGAGCACACAGAGACCACAGTCATTCCTGGGCTGGCTTCTCACTCTTTCTCCAGATCCCAATAAGACTCCCCACTAGCACAGCTATAGAGTTGAGTCCTTAGCTAGGGTTCTAAGCAAACTCCCCCAACACTCACTCTGTCCAGCCAGTGCTTTGTGTCCCTGCCCAAGTAGCTGATACACATAGTCTTGGACTCTTGGAGATTTGTTTTACACACAAACACACACACACACACACACACACACACACACACACACACACACACACTCACCTGGAAAGTCTGGCACAGATTTACTAGCTATGTCCCCTTCTGCTCAGACTATAAGGTAGTTTTAACTGCCACCAAAACCGCTTATCAGCTACTTTAAGGCCCTTAGAAAAAGGGTGTCTAATCTCACTGTGTAATATCAATACAAATGGTAGTTTGACAAAGAGCAAGGCTATTAGGAGTGGCTAACACAGTGTCACCAAATGAATATGCAAGTACTCTCAAAACTTAAATATCTCTACACAGATCAGCCACAATGAAAGGTTTAAATATATTTAATAATAAATGATAAAAGAAAAAGACAATACTAAATGCATATTCACAGTGACATCAGAGTCCAAAACCACAGGAAATATTTAAAACAACATTGCAGGACAGTCTCAAATAAATAAAGAAAAATATCTAAACTCAGCTTCACTATATTCCTGACTGTATCTAAGAGAATTAGAATAAACTAAGAACATACTAGAGCAAGACAGATGTGGTGAATGGATCTTCTAGTTGTTGTCAGGCCCAAGACAGAATGCAGAATGCTCTGTCTAACTAAGAGACTCTCAAATTAATATCTAAAATATTACTGCTGGGTTAGCTTGCAGAATTACATAATTTCTTGTCATCTGAGTTCTAGTTCTCAGTCCAAAACAACCATTGATGGCAGCTGGTAGCATTTAGCATCTACCAGTAAAAATACATAGATAAGGGATTTTACTCAGATCTTTAGCAGATGCTGGAAGTCATAAAACAATTGCATTCCTTCATGCTTTCAAGACTAGTAATTAGTTCACCCTAAAGACAATACAGAAAGTTTTCCAGTACAGACTTTGTGTCTCCGGCCTAGCCTATAAAACAATTTAATTTCAGATATTTTCCTAAACTTTGCTGCACTGAGGTTAACCCTCCCGTTTTCTCTGTTAGCATATACATTTAAACAGTACAATAGTCCATGTACATTTCTATCCTCTCCAGTTGAGCCTACTGTGGATGCATTCCAAACACAAAGACTTTATAAAATACCTTTTCAACACACCTGTCTGTACAAACCAGTTTGATATACACATGACATGCAGTTCTAATATAGTTGTAACTGCATCTTATATAAATCATGTTGATATTCGCAAATGACATATAATTATTTACAAAATTCCAGCTAGCTGTACTGGCAGTATCTCCTTTTGTCACATAGGCCACATAATACATGCCTATTCAGAATTTTTGCATTCATTACTTTGTATATTTCCGGCATACATTCTCTGTAAACACTATCCAGGATTCATAAAAATGATTGCCTTCAGCACCATTTCAGCAATGTGATTGTGCCCGATAATACGACAGTCATAATCTGTGATTTAAACTCATGATAAAGCCATGGATTGTTATTATTTCTCTGTATTGAATACTGCAATGCAGTTGCACAGGCACCTTCAAACATGTGAGCATGCAACACACACACACACACACACACACACACACACACACACACACACACACACACACACACACACAGATATCCAGACATCTGCAGTCATGCCCTACAAACTGCAGCGGTGTGTGTGTGTGTGTGTGTGTGTGTGTGTGTGTGTGTGTGTGTGTGTGTGTGTGTGTGTGTGTGTGTGTGTGTGTGTGTGTGTGTGTGTGTGTGTGTGTGTGTGTGTGTGTGTGTGTGTCTGTGTGTGTGTGTGTGTGTCTGTGTGTGTTTGAAGGTACCTGTGCAACTACATTGCATGGGCTGGTATTGGGAGGACTAGCATAATTTGGACAGACAAACAGGCACAGAGGCACACACACACACACACACACACACACACACACATATCCAGATAGCTGCAAATACAGACCCCCCCACACGCACACACACACACACACACACACACACACACACACACACACACACACACACACACATCCTGACCAGAAATGCAAAGATGCATGAACACGAGCATAACTGAGAGCACTCAGCCGAAGGCATACATCCTTTGCAATGCATTGTAGCAGCTTCTGAATCCAGTCTGCATATGAGACTCAGTGCTACTTGTTGCATGACTTATATCCTACAGATCTGCCTAACAATAAATAGCAGGATCGATGTTCTTTTTAGGGGTATACTTTATATTACTGGAATTCATTTAAGATTCTTAGTGTCCATTCTACACTTTTATCATAATCAAAGAAAATGGAAGAAAGCATACCTAGGAAATAAAGAAAAGAAAGTGAATTCATGTAACTATAATGTAGTTCTACAAAGTGTTTAAAAGTGATGTAAAATGTTTCCTAATGCATGTGTGCCTGTGTTGGTCTTCGTAAAACTATTAGGATTTTAAGTGCTCATTGAGAGGTAAAAAGTAACTTAACAGATGAAATTAGCCCAGGAAAAACATGCAGAGGCTTTAGAAGAAAATATCAGTTTGCAGATGTATTTCTACAGAATCAAGTACAAGCAATGCTCGTGACAAGAACGTGAAACAGGAAAATACAGAGGTAATCACTGATGTACTTTAATGATTACCAAGACTTTAAATGGGTCATAAACAGACACTCTATCAAAGTGTAAGTAAAGTGAACCATTTTACATCAAAAAGACAAATGCAACTATGATGCTGGGCTTTCGGCTTTTCCCGGTTAGGGGTCGCCACAGCGGAACTCCTGTCCGCTAATGATTGGTAGTTGATTTTTACATGCCGAGTTACCAGCCCTGATGCACAACCTTCAACGAAGGTACACCCATTCACATATGTCTCCAAGCAGAAGACACTCTAGCTGAGAATCAAACCGGACAGCGTCTTACTGTGAGGCGACAACGCTACCGCAGCACCACCAATGCAACTATGATAACAATCAAAAAGTTAAAAATGTAATCACAGACAATTTATTTCATGAGTATAATAATATTTTTAGTGTAGAAAGTACTGAACAATACCAGGCACTCCAGAAGCAACAATGCTCCTCCTCCTATCGTGTCAGGACTAACAAAACCTCTGGTTAGTCTGGTATTGTCCATAACCACCCCACTCTTTCAGTATTATTGCTTGCACTCCATTCAACTCATTGTTCTAGCAGTCCTTTGCCTTTGTGAACTGGTCCAGTGTTGATCCATATTATGTGCTACCATTTAATGATCCCGCTTGATTGCTTACTAGATGTTCTAATCTAATTCATAATAGGTTCTAATGAGTTGAAGCAGATCTGCAATAATTACATTCTCTTGGATATAGAAGAATGCTGGAGGAGACACTTAGGAAAACTGAAGCAGCCTGTGGCCTGCTGCCTTTTCCCTTGGTAGGGTACAGGAGTGTTTGGTCACAGTGCTGACACCTCAGGTCTTGAGGTGATCAGTGTTGAAGGACACAGAAGCACAAGTCTGTTGTTTGCACAAGTGCATTAGGAGAAGAGCTGACACAATGATGTGTTTGCACTGTTGCACAAGGAGTACAGTAGGACTGATGGAGGTAAATGCACTCTGTTGACATCAGTGGAACAAAGAGTAACTGTTCTGAATGATTGGTTCTGGTTAGTTTAGAGACAGAAGAATACTCAAAAAAGAACCAGAAGATAGGCAAAGATGCAAGAACATCTGCCATGGGGGTCATCATTAGTCAGCTGATCCCCCCAAAATGCAAATACAAAAAAAAGCAGGTTTATGTTATGTAAATTTCACCTCACTTAAAGGTATCACTTAAATTCAACCCCTCAGTCATTCTAACCATTTCGTTTTGTAAGGCAGCATTATAAAGTGGTCAGTAAGCTCTGCTAAAATCAGGAGGGGTGGATTTAAAAGGTATTCATGCAAGTAAACAAAATATATTGCAAAGAAATGGTATATGAAGGAGGTTCTGTCTGCATCTGCAATAAGCAACAGGAATCCTGACTAATGCGAGTGATAGATTCAGGGGCTGTTTTGCAGGGATAATGCAAGACTCTTTTGAGACTGTGCCGGGGAGTAAGTTCGAAGGGTGCATTATTCCAAGGCCTCCTTAACTGCAAAGTAGTGTAAGGATGAACAAAATAATTAGCAGAGCTTACATTAAGAAAGCTTTGTGAAGAATTATGCGGCAACAAAGGTTTCAGATTATGAAGTGCATTTATGTCAGATGGTAGAATTAGTATATATATATATATATATATATATATATATATATATATATATATATATATATATATATATATATATATATACATGATTATGGCTTCTTTCTAGAACTGAAAGAGAGGAGGTAAACATAAGTATGTTCAAACATCTGCAGTGCTGTGAAGTAACTAGCATCACAGAAAAAAAGGGGAAGTAAAGAAAATAAACAACCTACATAAGATGAGTTAAGAGGAAGAGAAGAACAAAAAACAGGAAACAATACAAGTATAGATATTCAGGATAAATGTGCCACTCATTTCCTAGAATGTCCCATCTGCAATGCATAATTAGGGTACTCATTTCCTAGAATGTCCCATCTGCAATGCATAATTAGGGTACTCATTTCCTATAATGTCCAAGCTGCAAGGCATATCTAGGGCGTCCATTTTCTGCATCATTAGCTTTCATAGATGTCAGACAGAACAGGGCACATGCAAGTCACTTACTGTCTTTGTCTGTCTTTATAAATATTGTATCAGCAAAGAAAAGAAACACACATACCAGATGTGAAATTAGGAACTGCTTTTCAGAATTTAGCATAGGCCTGCTGTTGTTTTTTCATTTTGCATTTGTGTGTACTCAGCATTATCATACAGGTAGCTTTTCTTTTCTTCATAGAGTACTATTATTTGTTGAAAATCATAATACATTGTACAGTTCTAATAAACACATCTGACTATTATGTTTATTTGTTGCTGTTATTATTTAATATGTTTTCTTCTCCAAAATCTGTACACTTAAAAAACGTGTAACTCAAACATTTATCTAGTAGGTATCAAATAGTGCCCTTGGCTTATCTTTAATAGGTAGCTTATAGGCATTTAAGATCTCAGCCCAACTTTCCCATAACACTATCTGACTAAAGTGCACAATCACACTTAATAGTTACATCACAGCACATAATAGTTTAAGTGCCACAACTATGTTTCGGTTTAATGTGTAACATCCATCCATCCTCAACCTCTGTTTCCCATTTTGCACATGGGATCGGGGTGTCACTTCAAAAGTATTTTAATTAAAAAAAGCTTCATAAACTTTTTATTCAAACACACCCACATAATTCTTCTTTAGCCTCCAATAACCTCATCAGAAGAGTAGCATGTAAATACATCCACAGACATAAATGGACATGACCCTGAGCATTAAAGCCTATAAGTACTCTCACACACGAGCCCACTGGTGATGTCACCTAGGGCTAAAGCAAAGTTGAAACTTCTTGGACCTTATGGGTGTAAAATTGATTTCTGCAATGGATTTATTTGAAATATATGCTGAATATTTTTAGCCGGATGTGGACAGGAATGTTTCACTATCCTAGATGTTCCACACATTGTATGCTGCAAATGGTAAGCACATTATTACCACTGTACACTAAGTATCACACAGCAGGCAATCATAGACTCCAGGAGTCAAACCTTATACTTCGGGAAACAGCTTATTAATAGCTCATACCCTTAGTTTTTTTACAAAAATCTAAAGGTTGGGTGCATGCACAATTTGAACACAGAAGCTTTCACACTTGAAATGAGAATAAAACTCCTAGATTAACAAGCCACATTTGTTTTGTTTTGTTTTTTCAACCTTGTCATGAAGACCTCCAGTGAGCCTGTGCAGGAAGGGATAGAGATCAGAGCGGGTGATCATCAACTCCAAATTATTTTAAATGGTGTGCTGTACCAGCATCATTGTGTTGAGATGGCAGGGTGATTCAGTCAATAAATATTAAAGCATTGGTCTATTACCAAGGGCCTGTACATAAAAAAAAAAAAATTCTAGTTTCCAGCTGGAAAAAAAAGCAGTATTACTAAGTGTGGTACTACCCTTCTGTTAATTCCCCTCCACCACAAATTAGACTTATCTACTCATGTGGACCTCTGCTGGTGTGATGTGAGTCGTAGTTCAACAACTGAATTGAAATCAGATAGCACCACTATTCAAAACAGCATTAAGTACATTTTTGGCAGTACAAAACACAGGTACTTTACTTCCAGCTGGCAGTATTGTCTATTTACTGGAAATCTCTATTATTTAAGGGGTGTGCTCAAAAAGTATGATGCCTCTAGCACCTTCTTAATTCTATAGACCCCGCTCTTTTCTGAAACACAGCAGTTATCATTTTGTATGACGCAGTGCTTGACATGATAATATCAGTTTATCAATGTTCAGCTTTAACTGATGCTCCTGTAGTGCAAGCATGCTTGAGGCACATGAACATACAGACATACATGTCACCTTATGAAATATTCATGTTTAAATAAAGACATATTAACCAGCACCATTGTCTGTGTCCTATGAAACAGTGCCCATACTTTATATTAAGCCCATGCCCAACAAACTGGCAACAAGGCCAGTCCATGTGTGCAGGGAGCCTTTTGAGGAAGAAAGCAAAAAATTTGTTAAACGTTTAAAAGATTGAGATGTGAATTGCCAAATCCAGATGATGGGAGATGGAAAGGCTGAAAATCCAGATTTGCATATATGAAGTCAATCTTGCCATTTTTCAGAATATTTCCTTTCCCAAGGTATGGTGATCTCCGAGTATGCAGTATATATAAGTTTGCTTGCATGTGCCATGCATAAAAAACAGTTTAAGGGAGAAGAACAACGTTCATTATTCATTCTTTTCCTGTATTCTTGGTCTTTTTTTTTTTACAGTGTTTTTGGGATTATGCAATCCCAGTGATGTCATTTCAATAGGAAGCCAAACATTCAGCTTCAGGAAAAGAAAACTAAGAACAGGATGCAGTTTAATATGCATGAAAAAAAAAATCTTGTCTCACTTGTTATGGTGCCATAATGAAAATTCCTCTATTTAAAATGAAAAACTGTGGCTGGTGTCATTTCTTGCTCAAATGTTATTTTTTTTACCACTGGATATGAAGTGGGTAATGGTGTGTTGAATGAGAAGTGTCTGGACTATCTAATTGTCATACCTGCATACAGTATATTATTATTCAGTTTGTTTTTATTAGTTTCTTCACCATTTTCCTTAATTCATAATTGTTTCTGCTTTTGAATTTCATCCAGTAGTCTACGGGTTATGAATTTCAGCATTTCCAAATATCAATAGTTTGGCTGGATCCAGCTTTCTAGCCTTCTCTGAATACAGAAGTGATTTTGTACGTAAATCCCTGCAGAGCACCAGAACTAGGCCAGGCTTCATTTCCACCACTTCCGAACACCATGTGGTATATTTGGGTTCATCTTCTGTATCACCACTAGACTACAGCAGGTACTGTAATAAAGACACACAGAAGAGATGAGTGAGGGGATGCTGTCTTGGAGCCTTGACACAGGCTCAGTTTCTGTCACTATATCATGTTTTAGATATGTGGTAGTCAATCTTTTGAATGTCAAAGTTCTGACCGATCAATTTCAGCAATATCACACACACACACACACACCACGCCCGTGCACACACATACTTGAATTGAATATAGTAATGCAGATAGAGTTTATAATTCATATACTATGTAAGTGCATCAAATTGGCTGAAAGCTATAGCAGTCATAAAGTGAAGGATTTAAGGCTGTAGCAGTTAGTAAACAAATAATTATGTGCAAATATAAAAAACTAAACTGAAAAATACTAGACATGAAGAGGACTATCCTTTTGTGAGGAGAATGTAAGAAAGTATCATAGATTCAGACTCGGTAGGTGTAGGGACAAAGAATAAAACAATCAAAATATGATGTAATCCTTTCATAGAACTGTACTTAGATAAAAGGAACAGCTGATGAAAGGCTAGCCCTACCAAGAAGTGAAGACATTTGCAGCCAGTGCCTTGGTGAAGAGGGGTAAAGCCCTAACTTCAACCTAGGGCACCCAAGTTTAACTAGCAGCTTGGGTGTCTGAGGAACTGGCAGGGAGGAATGGGAATGTCATTCCTAGGGAGGGGGTGGCATTCATCTAGGCATTCCCCTTAGCGAGGCATGGTCCATACAGGGAAACAGCCCTTGGATGTAACAGGAAAATGTGGGGGTGGGGATAACAAGGGGTAGTCATAAATGAAAAAATCCCCAATGGAAGCAGTCAAAAACATGACTCCCAGGATGTCCTTAGGCTCCATGTAAGCCCTCAACATTAGAAAAGAGATAGTCCAGAGGCACTAGGATAGGCTGGCAGACCTGGCAATGGGTGCAGCACTGGGGTAGCTGGAAAGAATGAAACAGAAGGGGAACAAAAAAAAAGAAGTGAATACATTTTGTCATACTTGATTGTGGTGGATGTTTGGGGAGGGGAATGATTTCCACAAGCTGACTCAGTAAAAGCATGTTTACGAACTTTAAGATTAAAATAGAAAATGTATCCAATAGTATAACTGACTAATTTTTGGTGCGAGTTCAGAACCTACTGTTTGGAAACAGGCAAAGGATGAGGTTCTCCAGGGATTTGTTAATATCCAGCATTGCCTAAAGGATATCATGGTAACAAACAAAAATGACAGAATAGTCTACAAAGTGTTCTTTTTGAGGTAAGATAAATAGAGTCAAACATAAATTTTTCAAACCTGAATTTAACATTGTAAGCATGTAAGTGACAAAAACGGATTATGTAAGTCACAATTCAGCTGTCCTATAGCACCTAAGATCTAGAATGTGTCGCAAATGGAGTTATACCTCGGATAAGTAAATTATTACCATAAATGTCTACCTAACCTCTTGATAGCATTATACCCTGCAATTGCATTGCCACGGAATGGATCTGAATGAAAATAGATACACAACTGTTGAGTTTGAACACACCTTGGGGAAGGTAAAAATGGTCTTGATGTATGGAGTGCTTGCTTACAGTGATCCCGCTTTAACAGTCAGAGTGATGTTTCACATTATAAAACTACTGCAGCTTTGCTGTTTAAACTCCACAGTGGTACACTGAGACTCTATATATTTGTCTTATAAATTACAGAGCAATGCTGAATGAAGCTATCTATACAGACAGAGAAACCCTTAGCCAGAAATGAACAAATTCAGGCAGTAACCAACTATCACTGCAAGCAGTCTTTACTCCAATAAAAGCTGTACCCATGATTATGTCATACCAGATGCAACATTATTTCATTTTACAGGGAAATGTTTTATGATAATGAATATATGGGGACAAGATAACTTGAAATGCTTATAAATGGTGAGAACTTCTGTATTCAAAACTCCAAGAACCTACAACTATTAATAAAGATCTGGAAAGTTATGTTTAACAATATTTTAAAAGGAGTTGGGGTAATACTAGCATCTTGGAAGAATGTGTGGTGGCTGTATTACCCAGTGAGGGTAAAGACCCTTCAGACTCAGATTAACACATATGTCTCATGTTCATATAAATATATATATACACTTGCTAAGAGAATGCCAAAGGTGTTGCCAAAATTGATAATATATGAATAAATGTGGTTTTGTGGAAGGGAGACAACATTTGCCTACTTTAATAGAACAATGATGACCTAGAGGAAAGCAGAACGTGAGAAAATACTATGGTTGTTGAAGGGTCTTGATGCAGAGAAAGCATTCAGAATAAGATGGGATTTTATGAGTAGGGCAACAGAAGCATTTGCATTCCCTGATATAATAATAAGGTTAATTAGGAGGATATATGAAGGAACTGGCACGAGTATGCTTATTCTCCAGTCATCTGGAATACTGGTAATGGACTACATCAGCAAACAGGTTGGAGGGGTCAGAGCAACAAAGCTGCTGTATGCAGACGATGTGGCAGTACAGGCAGACTCTGATCTAGAACTTCAGCAAAGGATAGGAGAATGGAATGCAAATCTGAAGGCACATGGGATGAAACTAAACACAGATAAGACAGTGGTAATGGCAGCAGATTGGGGAAATCAGAAGAAGCTGAGAATAGAGATAGATGGGAAGATAGTGGAACAGGTAAACAGCTTCAAGTATCTGGGAGGGGTGGTTGAGGAGAAGGGTAGTCTGAATGAAGAAGTCAAAGAGAGGGGCTGCAGCCAATTGGCATAGCGTATCAGGTGTAGTATATGACAGAAGAATGCCAAAGAAGCTGAAAAGTAAGGTGTATAAGACAGTGGTGCGACCAGTACTACTGTATGGTACAGAAACCTGGGCAGTAAAGGCAGAACAGTTGAAGAAGCTAGAGGTGATGGAAATGAAGTGCCTGAGAAAGGTGGTAGGATGCACACTGCGGGACAGGTGAAGAAATGAGGACATAAGAGCAGAAGCCAAAGTAGCTCCAATTGCAGAAAAGATCAAAGAGAACAGATTACAATGGTATGGGCACATGTGTAGAAAAGCAGAAGACAATCTGGTGAGGGAGATTTGGGACAGACAGGAAGAAGGTAAGAGGAACCGAGGGCATCCAGCAAAGAGGTGGATGGATTGTGTGAAAGAAGATCTGCGACAGTCAGGCATGAGTGTTGAAGAAGGCAGGAGAGTGGCACTGAATCGAGAGAGTTGGTGACAGTTAATATGATACCCCGACCCCATGTAAATGGGAAAAAGGGGATGATGATGATGATGATGGTGATGATATGAAGGAATGGAGACAAGAATTAAAGTGGGAGAGATCCTCTCTGATAACTTGTGTTTAAACAGAGGAAACAGGCAGGGGATGTCCTCTTTCCCTTTTGTTATTTGCTTTAGATTTAGAGCCACTGCCAAAAAAAGTAACGGACTCAGAAATTCAAGGTTATACTTGGTGTAGTAATGAAGAAAAGTTGATTTTATTCACAGATTACATTATTTTGTACTTAATAAATCCAGAAAAATGTAGAACATTTTGATACAGTTTCATATTTTTCAGGTATAAAATTAATGAAGAAATGCTATAGCTGTAAGTTATGTACCCACTCATGCCTTGGTTCAGCAATGCCTATATTTATGGAGACGTTATAAGATGAAGGACTTAGGAGTATGGATTAAAAACACTTCTGTTATGGCAGCTAAGGATATGTGGGAAGGGACTAAACAAAGAGAATACAAAAACTGAGAAAATGGAAGCTCTTGTTTATGGATATGGATAGTGAGATACAAGCAGTGAAACTGTTTTTAGTCCCTTACATTTTATATATGGGTCAGGCATATTTTTATCAAGCAGAGAAAGTTGTGAACAATAATTAATAAAGAGTTGAAGGAATTTATCTGGGAAGGAAAGAGGGGAAAGGATTAAGTGGGATAAGTTGATCCTCCCAATTGAACAGGGTGGCTTAAGATTACCTGATTCAAAGGTTTATTTCAGAGCTACAGAATTAAGGCTCATATACATAACACAAACAGAAGTGCATAATTCAGAGTAGAAAAGGATGATGATGAAGTGGGGAAGATCAAGAAATAAGGAGAGACTGGGATTTTGGATGCAGATCCTAAAGGAGAGCAAAAACCAACATATAGAATATTGTATTTATAAAGTTGTGGAAGGTATTTCTTAGGCCTAAACCAACACATGAATGGAGACAGGAGATGTTGCCAATAGAAATGACTGCATGTATGGGTACAGAAAATAGGCAAGAGGGGATGGAGTTTACTGGAGAAAACTGGCAAAGAAACCAATGTATTGGGAGCAAATAACTAGAGGTGGAAAGGTAATAGAATGGGAAGAGGCCATGAATTTATATGGACTGCAGGTTAGAGACTGCCTTCCCTATCAAGGATTTATATCAGGGTACAGACAAAGAGAAAGGGACAGGGAAGTCATATGTGAACAACTTGCTCTGGTAGAGTGTTTAGTTGAATTGAGAAAAGAAGCTGCTGTTAAAAAGGGGATAATTACTAGTGCATATAAAATATAAGAATCAATCAGAGGAGGTTAGAAAGACAGACTGGAAAAGTAATTTACAAGGGAACAGTGGAAGGACATATGTATTTCTCCCAAGTATACAACAAATAAATACAGAAGGTTTAGGATTTTTTGCCAAGCAGGCTTCAAGGAATTTTTCATCAGATGGAATGCAACTGTTGGAAGTGTTACAGGGAGAAAGAGATAACTGGTAACATGTTTTTTTGTGAGTGTACTGAGATGGCAGAAATATTGGGGGAAGTAAATGGCTGTTACTCAAGAAACTATTCTTTTGACCTGAGACATAGGATCTGAATTGCATAGACACAATAAGGCCTTGTTAAGTTTAACTCAGTTGGCTGATAAAGAAGCAATTACTAGAAAATGGAATTCAAAATCTAAACCAACGACATCATAGATAAGCTATCCAGCTTAAATATAAACCCCTATGTCACAAGATGGGTCACAAACTGGCTCAAAGACAGAACCCACAGAGTGAGAGTTGCTGGAGCCATGTCAGACTCAAAACCAGTCACAAGTGGCATCCCACAGGGTTCTGTCCTGGGACCACTCTTGTTCGGTATATACTTTTCCGAGGTACAGGCAAACATGGGAGGACTATGGCTCACCAAGTTCGCAGACGACTGCAAACTGGGCACCATAATCAACTCTCCAGCTGACACAAACATCCTTCAAAAAGGTCTCACAGAGACAGATAACTGGTGCCAGTGCCATGGTTTAAAGCTAAATGCCAAAAAATGTATAGTCATACCCTTTGGCAAAAACAATGTGCCCACAAATTACCACATAGGTGGAAACCCATTAAGTACAGAGAAAGTTATTAGGGATCTGGGGACCCAAGTTGATAGCAATTTCTCCTTTGAATACCACATTGCCAAAGTGGTTAGAAAGACCTTCTACATAGCCCACCTCATCACGAAGGGTTTCACATCTAGATCAAGAGAGGTAATCGTGCCCCTTTATTCATCCCTCATCAGGCCCATCATAGAATACAATGCCCCTTTTGGGATGTACCTTACCTGACACCTGCAACAATTAGAAAGACCCCAAAAGTATCTCACCAAGAGGATCAAGGGTCTCAAACAGATGCCATATGCTGCTTGGTTAAAAAAAGCTCTACTCAGTTGCATACCACCTACTTCGAGGCGATCTATGCTTGACATACAAAGCTATGTCAAATCCAGAATTAATGGACATGGTCCACCTCAGTAAATCTAAATCCCTTAGAGCCATACGCTCGAGGGACTTGAACCTCAGCACAGAAATAAATAGAACTTGCTGGAGGGACAGGTTCATAACCCAGAGGCTCCCTTTGCTCTGGAATAGAATTCCAGTTCATGTGAGGCAGAGCACCTCACTGAATCTCTTCAAGAAGAATCTCGATAAGTGGATGGGGGATCATAGGTTTGTCCCAGGGATTACTCCCATGTCACTATTAGACAGAGGCACAGTAAACTAAACCTTAAAAAGGGCACAGTATACTCAAATCAAGGGGTGGCGTAAGTCATACAGAATCGGGCTAGGCTTATAATTGCCCCAGGGCAGATAGCCTAGTATGAACCTATGAACCTATGAACCTATGAACCTATGAAGTATTCAATATTGTGAAAGAGATAAAATAACTGAATTAGGAATATTTAGAAAAAGGAAGGTGAAAATTACCTAGAAATAAATGGAATTTGTGGAAACAATGCATGCAGAATAACATTCACGAGGAGGAATGAGATTTAAGGGAAGGCAGGAATTGAGTGATTTATGTAATGTTGGATTGAAAGACAGTTGTTGCCAAGAAAAAAGTATAATGTATAACATAGGCAAATGGAAACAATAGTTAATATGGTTTGTTTTCTTTTCTATTAGTCCATGATGACTATGTCTTAAGTAATATTTTAATAAAGTTATTTAAAAAAAAGAATTTAAAACATTCATGAAAGACATTGTATTAAATATTTTCTACCTGCATCTCACTACCCTGATAGTAGTGGGGTGGCAGAAAGATTTGGGAAATGTTTCAGAAAGCTATAAAAAAATTTTAAAGTTAATCCCCTGCAGCATACAATTCTGGTTTCTAGAATGCTGACTTGCAACCAACAATACTGGGCAGGCAATGTGTGTTTTTTTTAACTGAAATTTATATTCTAGGCTGGATTTATTGAAAATAGGCTTGGATAGATGAACCCTTGACAAGAGGCTTCAGCATATGACTCAGAGTCAGCGATGCAATTTGACGAGATATGCTGGCCAGATATTGCAGAACTGATAAGTGTCGACTGGACCAGGGTACATGATGTAGAGATGTAACTCAATTAAGACATACTCATCAATTAAGTGATCTACCATAAGTTGTTAGACAGATGAGTTTTGAATACCATACAAATTTTGGAAAGCATGCTACCCAGGCCTTGATGGATTAAATGAAAGCTAAAGCCATTCCCAAGATAGATGTTCAGTCAGATATTTAACCAAAGAAGAGTGAATGACAAACTGCATTTTTAGTGGAGGATGTCTGATGACTTTTACAACCCTGAGAAGGCAGAAAGACCAGACCTTTTGATCACAAACAGTTCCAGAGGGAGAGGTGACCAGACTTTTCTAGCTCAAGAAGAGTGACAGATAAGTCACAAGTCACAAAAAGTGTTCCTCATACCTACAGTACAAAACGTTTTACATCTCTAACTACTGCCCCCCACATATTCCAGTTATCTATTTTTCTTTATTACTTTTATGTTTGTCATTTTATTATGCTTCATCTTTGTGGTCTAAGTCTTTTTTCTGTCATAATAACACTATCCTTAGAACTGTAAAATTCTATAAATTGATATCACATGAAGAGTTTGTTCACATGGAGTTTTATTGATTTTTTTTTTTTGGTAGCTTCTTTTAATTTTCTTCCCCTTTTTGGGGATAGAATAAGTGTGCCATTGTGTGTGTGTGTGTGTGTGTGTGTGTGTGTGTGTGTGTGTGTGTGTGTGTGTGTGTGTGTGTGTGTGTGTGTGTGGGGTAGTCAGGGACTTCATTTATTAGATAAGGTCTATTTTTATTATTTTATGGATGATGATGATGATGATGATAAAGTTTTGTGTTTACATTGTGGTGTGGTGAACTTAGAGATTAGATTAGGTAGTAAGATTGTTACTCAGTTGTGGAGTTTAGCATTCAGGACATGATAAAAGATGTCTTAGGCTTTGCAGCCATGCTTTCGTATTTATGAGGCCAGGAAGATATTTGGTGCAGGGTCAATGCTAGGATGGCGATTTTCAGTTATGATGTTGACCATTACTACATGGCATGAATGCTGCATTTGCAATGCATCTGCAACTTTTCATTTTGGAAAGTTTAGTTATTTGCTTACTTATTTCTCCCGTAATATATTTGGCTCTGGCACTGGGTGTATTGCATAAGGGGAAATAATGGGTATACTTACATTATTTGTAAGAAGACTTTTATAAAAAATATCATTGATGCTTTTTGTTTTATTTATTTTTTTTTTAGTGTCTGTGTAAATTGTGGCATAACATGGCAAGTCATGTCTACTGGGTTTGGGATTTTTTCATGTTATTACTATCATTTCTCATTTCTTTCATTTTTACTGCATTTTTTTATTTGGGTGGCCAGTTCTTTTCCAAAGTCAAATCACCAAGCAGTAAAAGAGAATAAAACAATCAATCAAAATTCAACACAAAAAATACCCCCCCACCACTTAAATAACCTAACCCAGAGTAAACCTGTATTAGGTTAAAGCCCATTCACAAAACCTATTTAACTGCTTCAGTTAGTAATATTCCAGATATAAACAGCATATAACCAAAGCCAACTGGAAACAAAAGTTGACACAAAATACAGAAAATGAGCAGATAAAGAGAATATGAGGGAGTCTGTTGAAAGGCAAGTGAAATGTTTTATACTGTTAAGGAAATATGCCCTGTGGTTTTGCCTCTCTTCATAACACTTATTCCACAGTACAACTTATTTCATGTATTTAATAGAAGACCCTCACATGTCTACTGAGAGAGCAGTATACAACAGCTGCACTAAGTAAAACATGTACAGCAGCTTTGGGTGTACATTGAAAAAACATTATTTTATGTACGCGATCATGCACTGGGCAAACACAATAAATTCAATAACTCCTTTTAGCAGGGCATGTCAGGATCTTACCAACTTTTTTGAAAACTGTGATTTCCATAAGACTGACTTGAGCCGCCTTCAAGCTGGTATTTTCACACTTGTATCCAATATTGCTTGCACTATTTGACCCCTGCCTTGAGGCCTCTGGCTATGTGTTTTGGTGTGACTGTATGACGTTGTCCCATTTCTTTCCTTTAAAGACAATAAACAGCGGCCCTCATTCTTTCTTCATTCTACACACTTCCAGTACCCTACATCCCTCTTGTGGTTTCTTTTGGCACCCTCTTTACTAACCTAATATTCATCTCAATAAATGTTAAAAAAAACTGCGTGCAGTGTTCCATTTGAGGCACTGTCAATGCCTGATATAGTGTAATGGCTGTTGCTGAGTCCCTACAGTCTCTAAACACATAACCCTCTATCCTATTCGTGTTCACCACAGCTCTTTTCACTGAATGGTTGCTGAATGTGTGGTTTAATCTCACTGTCTTATTTGTATTATTTTATCTTCACATCATAATTCAAGAGCTGAACTGTGAGCATCAAGTACTGATATGGGTGATACTAGATAAATTAAATTTTAGGGACCAGATACTGACTCTTATTAGGTACACTTTCTTATATCTTAAAAGCATAATTCTGTCCAAGCACCTTTTTGCAGCATGTTCTCCAGATGTTTTTTTGTACCTGGGTGTCTTCCTTGCTCAGATACTGCATGTTCTCTGTTGTGAGCTTCCTGGACAGAACCTCAATCCACAGTTCAAAATGTACATACTTAGCTTGCTCGTTGTACAAGTAGGATTACACAAATGTCAGGTTTACACTTAAAGCGCATGTGTCATTTCTTTGTAGCATTAAGTTCTGTGATGCAACCACATCGTGCAGTTCTTTCTTGTCCAGTATCATTGAAGAGCAGTTCGGGTGGCCACGGTGGTGCAGCGGTTTGCGTTGCTGCCTCACAGCAAGAGGTTCTCAGGTTTGATCCTCGGCTGGGGTGCCTTCTGTGCGGAGTTTGCATGTTCTCCCTGTGGTCGTGTGGGTTTCCTCCAGATGCTCCGGTTTCATCCCAAAGACATGCTGTAGGTGGATTGAACACTCTAAATTGGCCCTAGGTGTGAGTGTGTGTGCCTTCTGCGGAAGGTTGGGCACTGTGCTGGCAACTTGACACTGTAAGACTCCACTGCCAATCATGAGCGGATAGGTGATCCACTGTGGCAACCCCTAACTGGGAAAAAAGCCAAAAGAAGAAGAATCATTGAAGAGCAGTTCAGTGCAGAGTGCAAACTGTAACATGACTCCACCCAGCAATAGTGGGTGGGAATTAAGTAACTCTTGGCCCTAGTTGCTTTTAACTAGAGAAAGTTGGGTTGTTCATATGGAACATACTGATGTAGAAGGGAAGTTAGGAGTTGAAGGTGGAGAAGGCTGAAGTATAAATGACAAATGCAATGAACAATCTGTTTTCTGGATGGATAGTTCTTTGGCCTAAAAACATAGTGGATGACAAGTCAGGGGGACTGTAGGGTGTCAACAGGGAAGATGGGGAACTTGAAGCATACCTCTCAAACTGCAGACACTAAAAACAGGTACAAAGGCCCTTGAGATGTAGGTATATCCAGCAAAATAACTGGGATATCTAAATAGCAGAATATTTGCATACCAAACAGCACCTAAATCTTCCCACCTCCAGTAGGAACGTGGAATACTACTCAGAAACACTTTACAAAGAGTGATAAAAATGATGGACAATGTAAGCACATTGTAATAGAGACTGTATAATCTGTAGACTTTAATGAACCGTATCACAACATTCTGCCAAATAAGGTCATTCATTTATTCTTCTGAACAACAGAGATGTAAGATGTCTGTCCTCCTGCTTTACACTACTGGCAACACTAAATGTTAGTCATACAGTGTGTTTTTCTGTGTATTAGAAAGCTTCAAAAATCATATGTAGTGGGGAGAGGGATTCAGAAAACTGAACTAAATGGTAAATCACACCTGAAAATGGGAGCATACCTGCAAAATGGGTACATCGTGAGTAGGGGTAAATCAGGCCAGAAAATAGAAACATTATTCCAAAACAGGGACAGCTGAAAGTCTGTGGGGTATGTCTGCCAATAGCAGTAAATGGAATCACTTTCACTAATTCAGAATTACAGCATCATAGGATCATGGGAAGTTACTAGGCTAATGTCCCTAGAGCCCTTACAAGCCTAGCCAAGTTCTACCCTTATTTCCATGATCAGCACCTACTGCCCTGTCCAAGATGGACACAGGTGGAACCCCCGGGGCAAATTTACAGTTACCCATCTAATCATCCAGAAGGCACTGGAAAAGTGCCAATGAGGTGCTCTGTTTGACATGAAGTGGGAGTCTATTCCAAAGGTGTGGTAACCTCTGGAAGACAAATCTGTCCCTCCAGCAAGTTCTATTAATGTCACACACCAGGATAAGGTCCTTAGAGCAAGTAACCTGTGTACCATTTGACTTACAGAGATACAGCATTTCCAATAAAGCAGGGACAGAGATTGCCTTGTATGAAAGGTAGTGACAGTGATTTCAGATGATCCACATAGGACAGATGCTGAAGACCTTGAATTTCCCTTGTGAGGAACCTTGGTGGTCCCTCCAATTGCTGCAGGTGTTTGGAAAGTTACATGCAAAAAGGGGCATTGTACTCAATTATTGGCCTGATAAGGGGAGAGTACAGGGAGCTTATAACTTCTTTTTTTCTGGATGCAATGCCCTTACTTATGAGATGAGCCATATAGTTTATTTATTATTATTTATTTTATTTAACATTTGTTTGCCAGGATAGTCCGACTGGACAAAAAGTGTCCATTTTCAGTGGAGTCCTGGGGAGAAAAACTCCATAAGTTTATAGAGAGAAGAAAAATTTATAAAATAGACATTACAGAGTAGTAGCATACAGACTGTAGACGTTACAGCCGTTAGTATAGAATAAGAGGATATTCCCTTTTTTGGTTGAAAATACAAGTATACAAAATATACAATGAGAGTAGATAAGAACCTGGTAGAGCACTGCAAGATATTTCACAACTGAATAAGAGTATTTAAATGTTTGTTTTCCATATATACATACAAGCAAATATACATGAAAGACTATATATATATATATATAGATATATATATATATATATATATATATATATATATATACATATATGCATATACATGCATACACACACACACACACACACACACACACACACACACACACACCTATATATATATATATATATATATATATCTACATATATATATATATATATATATATATATATAGAATTCACCACTTCCACACACACACACATATATCAAATATATAAATGAACAAATCTATATATATATATATATAAAGGGCTACCCTCCGAAAAAAATCCAAACCAAACTCCGAAATGGCAAACAAACAGTAGTGAAATTGTACAGTTCCACGATTCCACTGAAATATTGTCTTATCACACTGGTTAACGATAAAGTATATTTAATAAACACTCAAAAATGACACAATTACATAAATGGCAGAAGAAAAACTGGCATTGAGCGCGCTTTCATCTAAACCGTATAGACTTCATCAGAATCCATTTCTTAAAATAGACAGCTGCCTTGTATACGCTGTAAAATAATGAATTAATTGAATAATTACTTAATTGCATAGTTGTTACAAAAAGTAACTACCATAAAGTATGGCACTAACCACTTTCTCACTGATACCTGGATATTGCCACATTACTAAACTTCTTTTATTCAAAGACCAACAATATTTTAACCAAATAAATAATGAATTAACAATGAATATATATAAATAAATAAATTAATATTTTGCTGTATGAAAATTAAATATAATTAAAATTCACTGTGCATATAAACTTGAACATAAATCTGTAAACAATCTAAACAGATATACTCCAAACAAAATGTGCTTCATGAAGTTACACATAAAAAAAATATACAAATCAAAACATATACAATACCTCCTAATGTAATATCTCTAAATCCAGATGTTAGACGTGTGTAAAATCACTAAATATATCAAAAATAAAATCCCAATTAAAAATTCTTGTTTATTATTTCCTATATATATATATATATATATATATATATATATATATATATAAAAGTATATAAATAGTGATATATAAATATTTTATAATATATAAATATATAAATATATAAATATTTGAATACTAATTCCTAGTAAAATTACAAGATATCTTATTAAAAAGTCATAGGTCATAAAATGGTCTTTTAAAGTAAAAACTTCTACAATATATTATTTCCTTTTTGGGTTGTTTGCTAGAAGTTTCAGTGCAAGTTTAATTGAGAGGTGGTCGTTCATCCCCATATGGCCACATACATCCAGCCTAAGCTGCCATATTAACTCTCTATATTCCAGTAGGGATTCCCAATCACCTTCCCTGTCACCCCTCTTAACCTCTTCCAAAACCCAAAACTTAATATTGGCATTCGCACATGTGATAGTGTGCCTAAATAGTGCATTGTTGTCATTCCTCTTGTTTATGTCCCTTATATGTTCATAAATACGTTGTCTCAACTTACGTTCGGTTTTTCCAACATAATATGTCTCACAGGTCAAACAATAGGCCAGGTAGACCACACCCTGGGTATAGCAAGTGTAATAACCATTACTTCTCAATTTTAAACCTATACCCCTCAAAAAAAGTTCCTTTTCCCCTGCGACAAAAAAACACTGTGCACACCTACCACATTTATGTGTCCCTACCTTTTGTTGTGTTCCATTCATTTTCAAAGAATTTTTCTTCTCAAATAATTTTTTTAAATTAATATTTCTTCTATAACCAAACCTCAAGGGTTGTTGAAATATAGGACAATGCTTATTCATTCTGGAGAAAATTTTCCAAACCTCATTAATCCCCTTCTGTATCCAACCTACCCCCTTGTAGTATGTAAGTGTTAAACGGGGTATATCACAACCATCCATGGTATTGGTCCTAATTTTCCTAAAACCAGTCCCTTCTCTACTGGTAGTCATGTTATTGGTCAGGAGTGGGAGATATTGAGTATTACATTTTCTTAAGACTTCTCTCTTAACATTCTTAATAAGTCCTAATGGATATCCTCTTTCCATAAACAAATTTTATATAACTTCCATTTCTTCTAAACACATATCATTTCCACTAGTCATACGTGAAGCCCTGATCATTTGACCCTTGATAATATTTCTTCTTAGGTATAGGGGATGGTCACTCTCAAAGTGTACATATGAATTTGAGAAACAATTTTTTCTAAAAATTCTAGATTCATATTGCTTATCAATTTTGTTTTTTATAATTGCTACATCAAGGTAATTAACCCGGTCAGGGTTATATTGGAACGTAAACTGTAAAAAAGTAGGTGTCGTATGTAAATACTGAATAAATTCTTCAATTTGTGCAACAGTACCATTCCAAACTATAAAAATATCATCTAGAAACTGGAAATATTTTATGACATGTTCCCAAAAAACTGATTTGAAGACATGTTCCAGCTCCCAGAAAAGCATAATAATGTTTGCATATATGGGGGCACAGGAGGACCCCATTGCTACCCCACCAGTCTGATGATAAATATCTCCTTGGAAGTAAATAAAATTGTTTTTCAAAACCAACTCCATGTTTTCTAATACCAGTCTAAACTCTACTGGGTTTAAAAAATTAAATTCAATTAACATATGCTCAAACCAGCTTAAACCAATATCATGCGGTATTACTGAAAATAAATCTTTGACATCAATTGTAATAAAACTATGATTATCATGGTAATGAACGGTATTAAATTTAGCTAAAAAATCCCAGGAGTCAATGAGTATATGGTAATAATCCTGGTAAAAATTCTTTAACTTAGTATCTACGTAAATAGCTAGGGTTTGTGTCTTAGAACACTGGGATGTCACAATAGGTCTTAAGGGGGGGTTTGAGCATCTTTATGTATTTTTGGAATGCCAAAAATCTCGGGAATGACTGGTTTGGGTACTTTGAAAAAGTTGTACAAATCCACATCTATAAGTCCTTGTAAGAGGTTGTCCTCCAAACACAGGTCAATTTTCTTGTAACAAATATTCATTTCATTCCTGGATGCAATTTGACACCTTTCACCTTTGTTTAAAATCTCCAGCATTCTCCTTGTATAATCCCAGTGGTCCATCAAGACCACCCCACCCCCTTTATCGGGCTTCATAATTCTTACTTTATCATTACCCTGCAAAATCCTCAAGATACTGATTTCTTCCATTGTCAAGTTGGTGTATTCCTTAAATCCATCCTTCACCTTAAAGCCTTCTCTAACCATATTTAATACATATGTCTCAAAATTGAAAATATCATGTTGTGGGGGGGGGGGTTAAATATACTCCTTCTTTTAAGCACATCTTTCACCTTTGCTTCCTCTTTTTTAGACATAAATTTCAGGTGCAACTTCCTTGTGAATAATTTTATATCTAATAAAGCCTCATCAATTTTGGGTTTTTTAATAGGTATAAATGAAAACCCTTTGGTAAAAAGACCAAAACAACCTGGTGTAACTTCCAGTTCAGTAAAACTGTATATATAAAAATTGTTTTCAACACATACTTTACACACACTTTGATTGATGTATTCTTCCTCACTAACATCCTTTTGTCCAGAAAAATCAATATCACAATTCCCATCTCCATAGTGAATAATATTTGCACTAAATCTAAAACCATAACCTTCTATATTGTCAATAAAAGGTATTCCATTGTTATCTAATTCACAACCTATCTGTACTTGTTTCCCCCCTGTTTCCTTGGGTAATGGTTCCCTGTTGCCTCCGCATAA
Source organism: Protopterus annectens (assembly GCF_019279795.1). Lineage (NCBI taxonomy): Eukaryota > Metazoa > Chordata > Ceratodontiformes > Protopteridae > Protopterus > Protopterus annectens. The sequence continues at coordinate 727,331,624 of NC_056732.1, forward strand.
GAAAACGGGCGGTTCTGATTCCTTAGTCTTTCGGACCTCCGTGGGCCCTCTCCCCCTTCCCCTAAAGGGTCAAAAGAATCCAACTCGCCATTGCCTTCGGAATCAGCATGATCATCATTAAAATTAGTATAGCTTGGAGCTTTTTCCAAAAACTGTGCCCTCTGTTTTTTAGGGGGTTCATAATTTAACCCTCTTCCACCTGTCTCACCCATAGGAAAAGAATTGTTATTATAAAACCTTTTCTTAAAATGATTACTTGGGTCTATATAAGCCCTACCTTCTTTGTAATCACACAAATCACGTTCAATTTTCCCCAACTTCCTTTTATAATTTTTGGACACATTTAAATCAACAACATGAAGCATTTTACAGTAAATATTTTTGTATTAATGCACAGTAAAAAGCAAATCATTGCTAATATCGCGTTGTAATTTATCTATTCTTTTCTTACTATCCTCTAAAATAACTGAATTATTACGTATCATGGCCTTTAAAATAGAAATACCACAGTCATTGAGAATGTCTGATATTGTTTTAAACAGTTCAACATTACCCCATATGTTGTTGGGGTACTTATTCAGTCTGAGTCCCTTAGGTACAATATCACATTCCACACATTGTGTGAGGTACCAATTGTCCAGACATAAATTCCTATATTTATTTAATTCAAATTCTAAAAGCTTACATTTGTCCTTGTAGCAGCTATTGTCCTTTGATACTTTCTCCGTTTCTTCCACAGTCATTGAAAAAGATTTATCAAGCCATTCAGTGAATGGTATATTATTATATACTTCCAATGCAACATTTCCTTTCCTGGGGACAGTTGTATTAACCGGTCGTTCACGAATGGAATTAGCAGTCTGTTCTCCATTAACGCTACCGGGAACGCAGTCATCATCATCGATTATGGATCGTGACGCCATCACCGGTCTCCGAAATACTTCCGGATTTCCCTGCGCACAAGGAATGGACTCACCCGAGCCCAATGAATTGCCTGAATCAACTGTACCTTGTGAGTGATTGTGTATAAGCCTAAGAAGTTGGCTTAATAATGAATTTTCATTCTCCATGGGGGATCCCTCGTATCGCTGGCGGTTGCACAAATAACCAGAATTCACCACTTCCTCTCCACCAAGAACGTCAAATATATAAACGAACGAATCTCCGCTGGCTATACCATAAAGGGCTACCTTCCGAAAAAATCCAAACCAAACTCCAAAATGGCAAACAAACAGCAGTGAAGTTGTACAATTCCACAATTCCACTGAAATATTGTCCCAACACACTGGTTGAACGATAAAAGTATATTTAATAAACACTCAAAAATGACACAATTACATAAATGGCATAAAAAAAACTGGGATTGAGCGCGCTTTCATCTAAACTTTATAGACTTCATCAGAATCCATTTCTTAAAATAAACAGCTGCCTTATATACGTTGTGAAATAATGAATTAATTAAATAATTACTTAATTGTATAGTTGTTACAAAAAGTAACTACCATAAAGTATGGCACTAACCACTTTCTCACTGATACCTGGATACTGCCACATTACTAAACTTCTTTTATTCAAAGACCAACAATATTTTAACCAACAAAGACCAACAATATTTTAACCAAATAAATAATGAATTAACAATGAATATATATAAATAAATTAATTAATATTTTGCTGTATGAAAATTAAATCTGCACTGAAACTTCTAGCAAACAACCCAAAAAGGAAATAATATATTGTAGAAGTTTTTACTTTAAAAGACCATTTTAGGACCTATGACTTTTTAATAAGATATCTTGTAACTTTACTAGGAATTAGTATTCAAATATTTATATATTTATATATTTATATATTATAAAATATTTATATATCACTATTTATATACTTTTATATATATATATATATATATATATATATATATATATATATATATATATAGGAAATAATAAACAAGAATTTTTAATTGGGATTTTATTTTTGATATATTTAGTGATTTTACACATGTCTAACATCTGGATTTAGGGATATTACGTTAGGAGGTATTGTATATTTTTTGATTTGTATATTTTTTTATGTGTAACTTCATGAAGCACATTTTGTTTGGAGTATATCTGTTTAGATTGTTTACAGATTTATGTTCAAGTTTATATGCACAGTGAATTTTAATTATATTTTTACAATGGTGTTGTAGCGCATCGGTGTTGTCAGGTAGGTCCATATATATATATATACATATATATATATATATATATATATATACATATATATATATATATATATATATATATATATATATATATATATACTACACACACACACACACACACACACACACACACACACACACACACACACACACATATATATATATATATACACACACACACACACACACACACACACACACACACACACACACACACACACACACGTACATACACTCATAGATAGGTTATTGCTCACACATGGATAGGTATAGTTAGATGGTGTTGTTTGTGTTATCCAGGGCAAATGGGGTGTAGAAATAGTAAGTGGGCAAGGCTTCAGGGAGGCAATTACAGTTGCATAGATGGTTGATGAAGAGGTATGTTTTAAGTAAGCTTTTGAAGGAGGGTGTGGAGTTTTGTAGTCTGAGGTCAGGGGGAAGGTTATATATATAGAATGCCCTTCTTACCACTGTGGAGACATGGTAGTCAAAGGTAAGGTTGCTGTCAACCTGTGTGCCCAGGTCTCTCACCACTGAGTGTGTACTTAGGGTGTTGTTATTGATGTGGTAGTTATCAGGAGCATCGCTCTTGCCGAAAGGGATGATTATACATTTTTTTACATTGAGCTTAAGTCCATGATTTTGGCACCACTCATTTGTTTGTGTAAGACCCTCTTGTAGGATGTTGACATCATTTGGAAATTCTATGACTGCTCCCAGTTTGCAGTCATCAGAAAACATTGTCAGCCACAGACCTTTAGTTTTTGCTTTACTTTGGAGAAATAGATTCCAAACAATAGAGGTCCCATGACTGATCCGACCACTGGTTACAGGTCTGCTGTTGGAGGTGAATTACCCTATTTTGACTATATGGGTTCTATCAGTGAGATGGTTAGTGACCCATCTAATGAAATAAGGGTTGATACCTAGCTGGGTGAGTTTGTCAATGATGCCTGAGTGGGGGATAGTGTCAAATGCCTTGGCTAAGTGTAGGTAGGCTGTATGCACAGATTTCTCATAATCCATGGCCTTGGTGACTGTCTCAAAGAAGTCCACCAGGTTTAACAGGCATGATCTCCCATTGACAAACCCAAACTGAGTAGGGTCAAGCGTTTGGAGATTACCTATATCTTTGATAAGGTACATGATGATTTGCTCCATGGCCTTGCAGATAAGGCTAGTCAGGCTAATAGGGCTATAGTTCCCAGGGTCAATGTAAGCACCACCTTTGTGCAAGGGAATAACAGTGGCCGTTTTCCATTCAGCTAGGATGAAGCCAGTGCTTAGACTATGATTGAAATGAGTATCCAATGGTATTGCTAATTCGTGTTGGTGCCCATGTAGGACGCAGCCTGGGATGTTATCAGGTCCCATAGATGCTGTGTTTTTGGCCTTAGAGAGGGTGTTTATGAATTGCTTTTTAGAGATACAAGGTAGGGGACAGGTGGTAGGGATGTCATGGGGTACATGTGGCAGGGACTGGGGAGTGAAGTTTGCAAAGAACCTGTTAGCCAAAAGGTTAGGTATGTCCACAGGCTCAGTATATGTGGTATCATTAACTAAAAGTTCAACACAAATCTGGGCCTTTCCTTTTAAGTTATGGATGTAACTAAAGAATGCCTTGTGGCTGTCTTTAGTTAAGGAAGTTAACTTGGATTCATAGTTTGCTTTGGAGGACTTCACAAAAAGTCTTATTCACTTGTTTAAGCTGAGGAGGGAGTGATTCCAGTTTAAGGCTTGGTCCCTCTTTGATAGCAATTTCTTCCTCTTATTGTAAAGCCTGTTAATGGCAGTTGTCCATCAGGCAACTTTGCTCTTCCTTGAGGAGCTTATTTTGGTCCTATCAGGTATGGCCAAATCAATGCAGTTATACAGGTGTTTGTATAAAGCATTGGTGCAGAACTTGCCATAGTTGCCAGTTCCATCTAAGGGGGGAGGTGCAGTGAAGCTATTTATACCATCCCGTAAGAGGTTATAATCTGCTTTGGAGAAGTTAATTAGTTTAGTTGCTGCTAGGGAGGGTCAGGTGTGATAGTTACTTCAAATGAGACTAATTTGGGGTCAGATCTCACCAAGGAAGACCTCACAGTGGGGATGCTACAGTGGTCCACCATATTGGTAAGTACCAGCTCTAGGATGTGGGGGTGCCAACCAGATGATCCAAGGCATTAGAGTTAATGTACTCGAGAAACCTTTGGGCAAGTGAGTTTGAGAAAGAGTAATTTACCCAGTCAATGGATGGGTAGTTAAAGTCACCCAAAACCAAGATGTTCAGATGTATCTTGATAGACTCAAGTAGATCCAAATAGACAGAGTAGGTGTCCTAATTCATGGAGATTGTCCTGTAACTGGCAATGACTTGAATAGTTGTCCTACCAATAGTTAATTGCACCTGAAGTATCTCCAGGGAATCATACTGTTTAACCAATCTGGAGGTGTATTTATCTTTAATGAATATTGATACACTGCCTCCTTTAGTTTTCACGTCTTCATTTTGTGGTCTGAATGATGGAATTTTTACAACGGGAATTTTGTCTTTGAGATACTGCCTAAAAAGGCACTATGGGCATGGCAAGAGCCTTAACCAGTAACCAAGATCCCAGTAGTGACAGACGAAGACCATCTGTGTCAAAGCATCGAGATATGTCTATCATGTCATCCTAGGCTGACAGATATTGGGTCACCTTAGAATGACATGAGAAACTAAGCCAATTATTGAAGTCAAACATTTTCTGTTTGTATTGAGGCATCATCCTAGGTGAAGGTAAAATAAATACTGCTTAAGGCTATGGACATACCTGCCTGATATACATAGTCTGAGATCTCAGTCATGTCTCTCTCCATACAGTCCAGAGAGGTACATCTCAAGTCGTTCACACCAACATGGACTATGACAGTGTCATAACATTACCTATTGTTGTGAGACTTGAGTGCTTGTGTGATATGGCGTATCCTGGCACCTAAGAGACAGCTGACCATTACCTTTTCCAGATCCAGCCTGGTGAGAGGGACATCTGTGTGTCTCATGATGTAATCAACTATGACTAATATGTTTGGTTTTGTGGTTTGCCTTGAGGGCTTGGCAGGTGAGACACTGGTGTATGAGTTATTATGTGTATTGTATTCTGCAGAGGAAGCATTTTGTGTAGCATGCTTGTGTTTGTGTTTGTGTTTGTGAGGTCTCTGGTGTTTAGGTATGTTTCTAGTGAGGTTCTGCACATATGTAGGTATGTGTGATGTGGGTTTGGGTGGAGTAGGAGGTGAGATGAGTATGGATTCAAGGTTCTTGATATAGTTGTATCTCTCACATGTTGAGTTTGTGTGGAATAGGAGTACAGGGCTGTCAGTGAGCCTGCGGCAATTGGTACACTGCCTCAGGATGGCCATGTTGACCAAGCTGGCTGGAGCAACTGTGAGAAATTGTCCATCCATAGTATTAGGTAAAGTTATATGGTCAGGAAAAGAGGTCGCACTTTGGAATGGCTAGTGGGTGAGAGGTGTGTTGGTACCTCTGAAACTAGGCACTTTCTAAAATTTGTACATGTCTGGCCAATAGATGCTGGTGGGGTGACTTTATAACATTATGTGTGAGGCTAGCTGGTGTGTGTGTGTGTGTGTGTGTGTGTGTGTGTGTGTGTGTGTGTGTGTGTGTGTGTGTGTGTGTGTGTGTGTGTGTGTGTGTGTGTGTGTGTGTGTGTGTGTGTGTGTGTGTGTGTGTGTGTGTGTGTGTGTGTGTGTGTGTGTGTGTGTGTGTGTGTGTGTGTGTGTGTGTGTGTGTGTGTGTGTGTGTGCATAAAAAGGAGAGACAGAGAAAAAGAGACTGATCAGTTGTTTTAGAATAAAAAATAAAGCATATCGATAAAGGTGTGCTTTTTTACTTTATGTTATAATAAGTATTTTTTTTTTGCATTTTAAGTGAAAGACACGTGTAAAAGTTGGCTTTTTTAAACTTAAAGCAGATGAAGGTACATACATACCAAACGTTCTATTTTCATAACCATCTTGTTCAGGAATCAGATTCAAAAAGCAAAGCAAATCCTGGTATGTCCCATACTTCCTGTTCCTCAGTCTTCCCAAAGTAGTTATTTACAAGGTATAGAAATGTTCTTGTTCTTATAAACAGAATCAAAACTAGTTACAGCAGTGAAATGAACATTATGAGATGTAAACTGGGCAAACTATAGTCAGGAAAAATGCTTCTTAGAAGGGTGCATGTTCCTCATTTAGAAAAACAAGTTTGGAATCTGATATTATGTAAGAAATATAACAAGAATCAAAAAGCGCATTTAGCACCCACTGTCTGATTTCTGCAGAAAACTAGTCATTATTTAAACTTGTTTAAAAATGCAAAGAATTTTAACACATAAGGGTTCTGATTTGAACAACTTTCTGTCTTGTGAAATAATGTGCTCTTTACTGATTTTGACGACTGAGATATAGTTTGTTAACAACAAATACAGTGCCAGTGCGTAAAGCATACTTTAGCAATAAGCAAGTCTGTGTAGCATCAGGTTTCATTTCTTACGCATATCTTTCCATCCTTTACAGCCTGTGGTCTTCCTTCTACTTCGTGTTATTCCCCTCCTGGCTTTCCTGTCTCCCTTCAGCACATCCTGCTTTTGCATCCCTCATTTTAGTTTAAAAGGACGTTTGGGTTAGTGTACCTTCTCATCTTTTCATGTAATACCCACTTAGCTCCATCACATAGGTGCAGATGTTCTTCCGTATATTGCTCATGACTCAGTAGCCCATTAGTTGTCTACTGAATACCCAAATTTCAAGCTCTGTTCAGAGCACCAGCAACACCTTTGAGAATGCAACTGCACTGCCTACTTTACCAAAGATGTCCTCATATCCATTTTTGGCATGGCCACAGCCACTGCCTTCAGTGTTAGATTATGTCTACCCATATGTATACTCTATGTGATTTAATATAGTTTCTGTGCTTTTGCCGTCTTTAGCATGGCCTGTCCTGCTGCCTTATCAAAGCTAAATGCAGGATGCCTCACCTTTACTTACCCTATAGCCTTCTATACATAAACCATCTGCATCTTTGGAAAATGAGTCATCAAGGATCAGAATCTCTGCACTCCTGTCACAGTTATCTCATCAGTTTAAATCTCCCTCATTCTCGTCCTCAATATTAAGGTGGCTAACACCCTATCTTCATCCTCTCTTTCTGATCATTTTCCCTGCTTTATCCCTCTTCATTTATCACCAGCTCTCTAGCCCTGTCCTTATCACAGCCTTATGGTTTGACACCAATACTGTTTCCCCACCACTCCAGCACTGTTAAAGTCATTTTCTATCATCATTTTGAATACATGCCACCCTGCTGTTCTTATAACCTCATTAATCAAATGGTTTATCTCCCAGGCCTATGCTTACACTTATCAAGGGTATCAGAACTCATCATCTTATAACCTCATTAATCAAATGGTTTATCTCCCAGGCCTATGCTTACACTTATCAAGGGTATCAGAACTCATCATCTTATAACCTCATTAATCAAATGGTTTATCTCCCAGGCCTATGCTTACACTTATCAAGGGTATCAGAACTCATCAGAGATTTGGGATGCATGGCTAGGCTTAAAAAGGCCCTTGCAGCCGTTAGCCTAGTAAACACCTATGAACCTATCAGGCCACTGCTGCTATCTTCTAGCATCCCACAAGTTTCTACATTGAGTATCCTACACTTTCGTACTCATGGAGCCCCTTGTACCAATGTATCCCCATACCAGTTTGTGTGCTGCAAGCATTCTTCTCCGCCATGTATTTTTTTTTACTTTTCAGCTCCTGCATTCAGCCTGTTGTATACATTTTTCTCCTCTCCTACTCCATAGTTCCCTGAGCCACAGATCAGATGCATATCTCCTGCATATAATCTATAGAGACACAGATCACATGATTATCTCCTGCATATAATCTATATTTTTCCAGTTTACCACCCATTACAAACTCCTGCAGTGTACTTACTGGTATCATGTGAAATGGTAATCTAATAGGAACATTTTCAGTTAACTCTTATATTACGCAGGGCATTTTTTTATCAGATGTCATAAGAAAAAAGTTAAACCGCTGTAAGATGGCTAATGTTTTGAAAAATAACTCGACCACACTTAGTTTTCCTAGATCTTTTAACTGTAACAAAGTTAAAATTAGCATACATAAGTACAATAACTGTTAACAAAAACAACATACCAAACTACAATGATAACTGTAATATAAACCGATTGTTTTCAACAGTTTTAATGTATTGCACCAGTGCATTTTGAAAAGTTTGCAGTATCTCATATGAAGTCTATTTTTCTATGTCAGACCAAGAGGTACGAGGAAACACAATGGAATAATATCTTCTTAAACAGAGAGAAGTTGTATGAGTACATTCAGTTCCTATAACTGAAAGTGTTACAGCATGAGCGGAAGGGAGGAGTCGCTGTGTGGTAAATATCTTGCAAAAACCACAGGTTCCGCTCTCATGTATGCAAAGCAAGTGCTTTCAAAAAACAACCATGACTTTTTAAATTGTGTAGTGAAACCCATCAAGGTTGGCATTCATAAAAAACTAACAATATAAATGCCCATAAAATAACCCTGTGATCAGATATAATGAATCTGCTATTTTGGGGTGGTTATGTATTAATTTTCATGTCTTACAGATGTCATGAATAAATAACTGGTGACAGAGTGAAATAAACAGGAAATTAATTTCCTGGAGGTGTTTTAAAAGTAAATGATTAAGCCTTTTCTGTATGGCCTTGTCTTTCCAGTAAGATGCTCAGCTGTTCTTTATTGTATCCATTAAAGTTTTTTTTTTATTCAAATAATTGAAGACATTTTGCACAAATGAAGTCAGATATGGAAAATGCCAGATCAGGCATTGCCTGACTTGATGGTTTCCACCAGCCCTTATCTGTCATAACTTTCTGTGGCTCTGTGTAATATGTTTGGCTGAATTTAGTGTGCCAGTGTCTGTCATTATAGCATAGGGGGTTAAGACTAGATTCTGCTTAGAACTAGCATTCTGTAAATCTGTGTGTTTATTACAGGCTTTGAAGTACTAAGATCAGACAATCACTAGCGCTCCCCATTTAAAAATATTTTATTTCACAGTAACAGATCTTACTCACTCAGAAACTTGGATACAAATCTTCTTATTAGACCCAAATATATGATAACTATTACTGAGAAAGCATTCACCTCTACAGAATCAGACCCCACAACTGTCCATATTTTGGAGGAACGTTCCTGTTTTAAAGCCTGATTTATCCCTGCACAGGATGTGCCTATTTATGGAGTCATATTCCTATTTTCAGGCTTGATTTACCCCTAAACACAATTTTCTGAATCCCCGTCATCACATGTGAGTTTTTGAAGCTGTCTAGTACATTGAAAACCACACTGCATGACCACCTCACTAGTGGAAATGATAATTTAAAGAAAGAGGACACACATCTTACATCTCCCTTTTTTTAAAGCAGAACTCGTGGAATATTGCAATACAGTTAATTAAAGTCTACAGATTTTACACTGCCTGTTTGACAATGTGCTTTTATTGTCCATCATGTTTGTCGTTCTGTTTTTTCAAATATGTTTCTGAGCAGCATCCCACATTCTTACTGGAAAAAGTAAGAGCTGTGGGTTATTTGGTATTCAAATTTTATGCTAATTAGATCTCCAGATTCTAAGCTGGATGCTCCTACTTTTCAAGGGCCTTTGTTCCCATTTTCAATGTCTGCATGTTGAGAGGTATGATCAGAATATTGGAACAAAATCTTACATGACATCAACTCTACTACCACCCTCAAAAATTTTAAAAAAGCACTAAAGAAACACACTATGGGGTCCTTTAAGTGCCACTGTTTTGACAATCACAGATAGTCTGCAATGCACTAACCCTTTACTGATAGAATTCTACAACTACTCATTACATATAGTGCATCTTGCTCCATGTAATGCATTTATTTCCCCTTAAACTTCTTTGTCATCTCACAACCCATAACCCTGCCCGTTAAATCACTTTCTGTCTTTTAATTCATACATTCATGCTTATTTCACCCTTACCTTGCTTTCTTCCTCCCACTTCTATTCACTTACCTCAACTTTTCCCAAACTACTCAACCTCCTGTCTCCCATTCTTATTTAAGCTTTGTCTAACCTCTGAATTTAATCTAATCTAATCTAATCTAATCTAATCTAATCTACCTTTAGTAGCCCACTGCATCTCTGACATTAACATATTATTTTACATATTTGTTATTATTTCTGCAGTGTATTATGACTGCTACCATGTTACGTTGTGATTCTCTATGTACATAGTATTTCTATTATTATGATTATTATTAACGAGTTTGTTCATTTTATGGATGGTGCTGTTTTTTTCATTGCCAGATGGCACAGGTCATACCTGAAAAGGGTCTTTGAATCAGCACACTTCTCTGGTTAGCAAATGCATGAATGTATAAATAATAAGTAACAGAATCCTGTAATCTTGTGTTAATTTCAAGGCTGTAAACTGCTAAGAGACAGCATCCTGTAATCCTTTTTTATTTTAAGGCAATAAATTGCTGAGAGGTAGCATCCAATAAACCTGTAACAATTTACCTTTAGTATCTTTCATCTACAAATTAGCACTGCATGACCCTCAATTAGTCATTTACCATGTGAGCGCTCCTGTTTTTTGTTTTTTTCCTGAAATGAGGCATTTTGTGACTAGTAGGCTTACCTGGTTATAAATGAATACAAAAAACAAGGAAAAGTTTAACACATCTGACTATACAATGAATTGGTTAGGTCTCATTTGGAGAAATATGTTTAGTTCTTAAAGTCAGTCTTTGCAAAGGTATAAAAAGATTAAAGTTATTCAGAGGAAAGGGAAGCTTAAAGTTGGTGCCAGAAGCTTTATGATGTAATGAACATGTAGACACTTAAGAAAGGGAGAAAGAAGGAGGCATGATAAAGGATTTCAGGCATCCTAGTGGATCAATAGAACACAGTAGGATAACAAATTTCAGAGAATGAAAATCATATGAACAGGAGGACATATTCTGAAAATGGAGAGTGATTCAAGAAAGGTGTACATGCGTATTTATTTTACTGGCAATGGTGTTGCTACTTTGAGTGTCATCTTAAAGGGTAAACATTCAGCAATGGGTAGACAATTCTGAAGTAGTACATAAAAGCTATAAATGTACATTGGAGATAAGGAGGAGAAAACTGAAAGACATGTAGGTCACACGTAGGTTATTCATGGTGTGTATATCTGGCAAAATAGATGAGCCCAAGTGCACCTTATCTTTCATCATTTTCAATGTTTCTGTATAATCTCACCAATTTAATTTAGCATATTTTAGTTTAATTTGTTTTTTTTGGTACTTACACCTAATATGTAAGGCTCTGACTTCATTTTATTTTATTACACAATTTCTATTTATTACTGTTTATATTTGTGTATATTATCTTTTCTATGTCCGCAGGCTAGCATTGTGCTTTGGTTGTGGCTGAAAATATTCTTCTTGGTCAATTCACTTAAATCAACTGACATGTAATGATACTGTAAGCATAGTCTTGTACAATGACAAAAATGTATGTGTATCAATCCTTTTACAATGGACTTCTAGCATAAATTACTTTTGACCACACTGCATAGAGAAGGGCACAAGAAAACGTTAAGCTTTTGCCAGATTCCACGCAGATGCCAGAAATTAACACTCAAAAGCAATCTGACAATGCTTCTGGCTATAATGTAAGATTCCAAGGAAGACAATGTGAAAGTGTGAAAATGCAGCTATAAAAGAAAACAAAAACATACTAACTGCAACAACAAGTTCACTGTTGTACCGCCAAACACAGAAGTACACATGTGCAGTATTGCAGAATACTGCCCAGATGCCCCATAGCCATCCTGGTATTTCTAAAAGATATGTCATCTGAATGATATGTAAAGTAAAATAAGTGAATCAGAACATCATCCAACTGTGACTTTACTGGAAAGAGATCAATCAGGTAAGCAGCTAAGCAGCCTTCTTCTGCTGCTACCACAGGGTATACCGTGCTTTCTCTTCACAGAAATGAACCACTAACTGCTGAGTGGTCAGGGCGTCTAGCATAAGATGGCTAATGGTTAATGGCAAAAATAAGGGGAAAAAAGCACAAGAGTAGAAGTAATGAATAATACATAAGCCAAATTATGTGGCTTTTACTCACTGCCATTTTAGTTATCTTGTATTCTTTGCAGGAAATATAAATTGAATTTGAGAAACAATATTCTGTGTATTTAAGATGTTAGTCACTGACTTTTTCTGAGAGTGATGTGCTATATTCCCTATCCACTGGTCCAGGTTACACTTGAATTTGGTTAAGGAAGAACTTTGCTTCATATAAATGGGAGGCCTTAGGTCAGAGAAGGAGTAGTTAATGAGACGCACACCTGTTTCTCCAACATGTCCTAATTATGTCACTAGCAAGGTTTAAGTATCTAGATCAGGTAATTCTTATGCCAACAGAGGAGGAGCCAATGATGCTTTCCATGCCAGGCATAGATCGCCCCTCAACAGTCTGTAGGAGACCAAGTCCAGGGAAAGGGCTTTGAGTCAATCCACGAAGGAAATCTTTACTTCCATTATCTTTTTTTGTGAGGAACCCCTCTGGACGCTCCACTTGTTGCATGCGCCTGGTCAGGTACAAACCGAAGGAGGTACTGTACTCAATGATTGGTTTGATGAGGGACAAATACAGTAGAACAATGATATCCTTGGATCTAAATGCCATACTATTTCTTATAAGTTACACAACATGGAATGGTTGTCTTACCACCATAGCCACATGGGAGTCGAAGGCAAGGTTACTATATACATGCTTCCACAAATCACTGACTGCTAGGATTATTCTTAACAATGTTTTATCAATGAGGTAGTTTCCAAGGGCAGCTGACCTTCCAAAGGATACTATTATGCATTTCTTAGCATTGAGATTTAGGCCACGACTCTGGCAGGAGTTACTTGTCTGAGTCAGCCCTTATTGGAGGATATTAGTGTCTTGGAGGGGATTCTATAACTGCGCCTAGTTTGTAAACATCTGCAGACTTGGGCAGCCAGAAACCCTTGACACTGGCCTTGACTTCAGAGAAGTAGAGGCCAAAAAGTAGCCGACCCAGCACAGAGCCCTGAATAGGTAAATACTAGGCAACCAGTATGCATACTGCTACAAGCCTAGCCAATAACCACAGGTCAGAATCAAACTCTGTACCTTGTACCTGTAAGATAAAGACCTTAATTATTGTGTTAACCCTTTCATAAAAAGATGCAGCAAAGACCAACAGTTCATAAAAACAACTACTGAAATAAAAGACTGGTTCAGACTATTCTCAAATATAAAGCAAGTGTTTCATTAATGTCCAAATTAGAAAATAGTCTATTTTAGGTTTTAACAGTTGAAAATGCTTTGCTCTTCTGAATTACTTGCAGGAAATGCCTGGGTTTCTTCAGATTGTTCTGGAATATCTTCTCCTTTGCTGCAGCCCACTCCCATAACTGCTGTTCCAGACACAAATTCACCCAGCATCCAGATGTCCACTTCTGTGACCGACAGGATCACAGCCTTCCTTTTATATACTACTTTTGTAGATAATTGGCTTGTTAACAACAACTCATGTGAGAACCCTCTCTCATTAAGATAAAAGCACATTTGTCTGCCTTAAAAGAACATCATTATTTGCATTACAACATGTACAGTAACATTCTTTTTCCAGCAGTGTTATTACACTGTTTTTCTTTAAATTTACATTATTTTAGCACATTACTTATTGAGAATCACCTGACTGCCCCACACTGACCACCTTACTGACTTCAACATTCAAGTCCACTAGATGATGGATTGTGAGCCACAGACAAGCCAAATGAATCATGGTTAGTCGAACCCAAACAGTGTTTTACAGTGATCTTAAATGGCAGTAAAGACAGTGCCCACCTACAAAGCTTAGTGCTTCCATCTTGTAGATTGTGTAGCCATATTAGGAGAACATGGTTTGTCACCAATGTAAAGTTTCTGCCAAAGAGATGATGCTTCAGTAGCACCCAGATGATCATTGAGTATTCCCCTCTCAACTGTGGAATGCCTGGTCTTTGTTTTGACTTGTACTTAAAAAGTATATTGGGTGCTCTTCCCCTAAAAGTCCTACAAAAGGTTTTAGTAAAATTTGTGGGTGCTACAACCGATTTTAAAGGAGCATCTTCCTCTTAGTCATATATGTTAAGAAGACACATTGTAGATAAAATATGGGATAGTATTCAGCTAACCCCAGAAATGTCCTCACTTGCTTCTTAGTGGCTGAAATAGTTCAAGTACTCATTGCTTCTAGTTGTTTTTTTTTTCTTTCTGGGGCCTGCTGATTTCACTTCCTATTACATATCCTAAATATTTTAACTCTGCCATGTCTAATTTTTTTCTTGGATGCCCTGCAGTCAACCTGTCTTGTCTCAGAGAGTCTAATGCAACCTATACTTAAGCTAGATGGGAGTCCTAATCAGACTATATTATGACATAATCTAGGTAAGCACTGGGAAATTTAACATGGGACTTTAGGAGTCTGTTGTTCATTAACCTTTGAAAGGTCACAGGGTCACCATGTAGCTCAAAAGGTAAAACAGTTAATGGAATATACCCTCAGGAGTTGAAAAAGGTTGTCTTCCTTGGTTTCATCTGCTAGAGAGATTGGCCAGTACTACTTTGTCAGATCTTAGTGTAATCAAGAATCTTAAAACAGAGTAATCCAGTAAAATTCAAATGGTTTAATTAAGCGCTTTTCGTTATAACAAATGTTATAACTTCTTCAAATCAGAGTAAATGTAACCATCCGCATTTAAATACATTGTTTAAAACCAAGAAGAAGAAGTTATAACATTTGTTATAACGAAAAGCGCTTAATTAAACCGTTTGAATTTTACTGGATTGCTCTGTTTTTTTGTGCTTGGACTGGTGCCTTCTGTGCTGCTGATTTGTAGTTTTTCGTCAGTTTATTTCATTGAGTTGGTTCGTGTTGTTTGTTTTCATCATGGCATCAGGAGGTCCTTCCAGCCCAAACAGTCCACGTTTATTCACTCAATCCCAAACTGAATTGGCAAGTTTAACTGCTCTCATTAATGTGCTTACACGAGTGGATTCGTTATCATCTTGGCTTGAGTTTTTAGACGTGCCACATGCACGTGGAGGTTCCAACCAAGGAGCAAATGTGGATTCATCAAAACCTTCTTTTCATCCAGCTTCTAGCGTTTGTGCAGGTAACAGCGGAGTTACCATTATTACCAGCAATTCCATTCCATTGGGTCAACAACCGCATTGTAGTTCCACTAGAACTGACGACGCTAACCTGCGAGGGCAGGTAAACAACAGGCAGAGTGCTATGGGGTTTATTGGTGCTCTGCTCCTTTCCAAATGGATTAATGTGAACATGAAGCTTCAAATGGGCTCCGTGTCAGAGCAGGGGCAACTGGCTGATAACACTCCTAATATGCAGGTCAGTACAACTCTTCTAACTGACAAACTGAAACTGTTTGACCACAAGCTTTTAAAATTAAAAAAGTTACAGTTTGAGGTCGCATACTTTATTGAGTGCCTGCAGCAACAACTTGTTCCTAAAGGACTCCGTTCATGCCATTACCCCACAGGCCTCATACCTGACTCTGATTTTCATTTGGAATTGATCAGGTTTTAAGATAAACAGGGGTCTGATTTAATGAATATTATGGTCAGACACTATCTGGCATTCATTGAGACTTTATCAGCTGAAGTCGCAGTGTTAGTTAATGATATAAAAAATGACTGTGAATTTCCTAGATACAAATTAGATTATGCTAGAACTTTTTCTAGCATTGACCAACTAATCGAGAGACTTAAAATAATAAAATCAAGAAATTGAAATGGGACAGGTCAGCTTACAACCATGGTACAGCTTACCCTCGTCCTTCACCATCTCAAGTGTGGCTTTCAAATGGGCATAGATATGATGGTCAGGATGTCTCAAGTAACAACAATGCTCCTAATATGCCCAATAATCAACCCATTGACAATACTGATTTGGGGTTCAGGCGCCTAGACAGCGAGTCATTTCCCTGTGGTACATTTGACTGGGGACACATGGCTGAAGTGACATTCAGCTACAGAGAAATATGGCTGCTTGCAAATTCCCTGTGGGCAAAGAGAAGCACACACTGCCATGCTCACAGCTTTAATAACCAAATGCATGGCAGCAGAAGACATAATGAGTGTTGTGCTCAGTGTACAGTACATACTTATATAACTACAACATGTAGAAGTGTGCTATAGCATGGAGGAAATCCTGCAGGCTACTGTAGCCACATTTATGCTCCAGTATGCGTTTTAGGTAATGTTCCCCAGACACTGTGAAGGGGGTAGTGGTCCACACTCTCCATTTATAAAGGCACTGCCCATTGTGCACTGCATTTGTACTGCCTCTGACATGCCCTCTGGCCAGCCTATTGCAGATGCCTGCCATATTGCCTGCTGTCTCCTGTTCCCTTGAGGACCATGGACATTGTTTTCCCCCTGTGCATTTGGTTACTAAAGTTGTGGGCATGGCAGTGTATGCTTCTCTTTGCCCACAGGGAATTTGCAAACAGTCACATTTCTCTGCAGCTGAATGTCACTTCAGCCATGTGTCCCCAGTCAAATGTACCACAGGGAAATGTCTCTCTGCCTAGGCGCCTGAACCCACTGATTTGCCTAGATGCAGTGAGCGTATTCATAATTTAAACAATGAAACTAACAGTTCATCTAGTAATATTATTAATAATCAAAATTTTCACAATGGCAATCAAATGAACAATGGGTCGAGACAGAAAAAGTTCTAGAAATCCAGGAACAAACAACGCAACAACAAATGGAAACACTAGCAGATTTAAATGGAAGTGTTAATATTCTAACTAATTCTGCCGGTGATTTCCATGTATACAATTACTCAGACATTTTGGGTGAACCAGCAGTTGTAGATTTGTTAGCTAAAGGCAACACTTCTGTTCCAAGCAAACATGTCAATTTAGCTAGAGTCATTATGGACCTTAAGTTCTTTGTTAGGAAGTTTAATTTAAATGTATTGCTGGGTAATTCCAAAGAGTCAGACAATAACTGTATTATTCCTAGTGTGTATAACCCCCCACTTCACCCTGTTTTTAACATTTTTGAAAATATATGCGAACTTGATTTTAGGCATGTAGCACAATTTAATGGTAAGCATGTTAAGAAAAATGTCACTGATGATGAAATGACAGCTTTCCATGATTTGCGGTCGTTG
The DNA here is from genome assembly GCF_019279795.1 of Protopterus annectens. Classification (NCBI taxonomy): domain Eukaryota; kingdom Metazoa; phylum Chordata; order Ceratodontiformes; family Protopteridae; genus Protopterus; species Protopterus annectens. Next base: position 727,349,139 of record NC_056732.1, read on the forward strand.
AACATCATAGTGATTAAACCAGATAAGGGTGGTGGTTTAGTTATTTTTGATCAGGTCGACTATAACAACAGGATGAAAACACTGCTAGATAGTGACGCTTATATTAAAGTGTCCCTTAATAAGCTAAATATAGCCCAAAATCGTGTTAAGGGTTACCTCAATGACTTATTTATCGAGGCCAAAATAGACATAAATACATATACTTACATAATGGTACCCTATCTGAAGACTGCAGTGTTGTTTGGAATACCGAAGGTTCATAAAAACATCAAAAATCCACCAATGAGACCTCTTATAGACAGTAGGGGGGTCTTTAACTTACCCTTGTGCAAAAGTTGTTGATAATATACTACAGAAATATCTTAAGTCTGAGTCACAGGTATGTAAAGATTCCTGGACCTTTTTAGATAATATTAATAGCCTGGTATATGATAGTAATAACAACTTTTTAACAATTGATGTTAAGGATCTCTATACCTCCATTCCACATGAAGATGGTATAGAATGGGTGAGTTTAATGTTGAAACTGAAGGGGACACCTGATCTAGAAATACGATTAGTTGAAGAATTACTTGATATTATTCTCACTAATAACTATTTCTTGTTTGACCAAGAGATTTTGCTTCAAAAGACGGGTGTAGCTATGGGGTCACCATGTGGGGCCAGTTTAGCTAATTTAGTATTGGCTTTCTGGGAGAGAGTTCATCTTTAAAAGACCTTTACACATGGTGAACATAGCATTTTACACCCGTTTTTTTGGATGATATTTTTATCATCTTCCGAGGAGATCTAGGGGAAGCTAGTACTTTTGTTGATTACTTGAACAACACAACAGAATTCGTTGAGTTTACTTTTAATTATAGTACTACTTCAATAGATTACCTTGACATTAAACTGACAAAGGATAGAGATAATTCCGGAACAGTCTCTAAACTTTTCAGGAAAAAGACTTATTGTAATTCGTTCTTGCATTTCTCTAGTGCTCACCCGTTTTCACAGAAATGCTCTATTGTTAAAGGACAATTGATAAGAGCAGCGAGAATGGTATCTGTCGAGTCTGAGTTTATTGCTGAATACTCACACGACCACACCACGAACTCTGGATTCTTTACTGTAAGTCTCCAAATTGTAATAGCTAGGAATACATAAGAAAATTATTTATTAAGCGTTCAAAATAAAAATACACTTTTCGTCAAGTACACAGTACCTAACTACCTCAGATAAATTCGTCAGATAGCCAGCTCACTCGTGTGAGCAGTTGAGTGGTTTTCTACAGTTTATTGCTGAATGCACATTTCTCAGTGATATGTTTGTGAAACGTGGCTACCCTACTGATTTAATAAATGAAGTGGTTGAGGAAGTCCAACATAAAAGAAAAAATGGGGTGGTTTCTCCTATTTTACATAATGAGGGCAGGGTGATGATTGTCCATGATGAATTTGTTAATACAATAAATACACAATCTGTATGTAATATAACAATGTTGCACACATGCCCATTACTAAATTATAAGTCTAGTTTTATTACTACTTTTAATTTGGACAGTTCAGCTATTTCTTGTATTGTAATTAAAAATTGGGAATTAATTAGTAATGATAAATTTTTGTTAGGGAAGTTAGTCTACACACCTAACATAGTGTTTAGAAGAGGATGTAAACTCAAGGATCTGTTAAACAGTAAACAGATCAATGGTGTGAATAATAGAGCTGGCATGTCAGTATGTGGCACATGTAGATTCTCTAGCCTGATTGAAACAGGAAGGACATTTATCATCAATGATAAGAAATTGCAGCTTAAATTTAAGTTAACTTGTAATTCCAGGTTTGTGGTGTACTTGGCTAAGTGTAGATTCTGCACAGCATTTTACGTAGGTAAAACCGAACGTAGACTGCGTGACAGAGTCTATGAGCATGTGTATGCCATAGAAAAGAATAAAATTGACAATGCATTGACAAGGCATTCCCAGGTAACTGGAGGCCATACATTTACTTTTAAAGCCACTGACCAAATACAAACGGATACAAGAGGTGGCCACATATTGTTACTTTTAGAAGAACTAGAGTTATTCTGGCAGCTCACATTAAATGCATTTAATAATCCAGGATTAAATGAGTCTTGCAACATTTTATGCCTGTTAAAGCTTAAGAGTTTAAACAGGTAAATTAATGTATGATCATGTTACTATATGGCTTTTTATGGTGTAACATTTATTTCGAAATGTAATATACATTGTTGCTTTAATCGGGAATTGCTGTTGAATGCACAACTAGTTAGTTGGTGTATTTCTGTCACATGGTGTTTTTAAACAATGTATTTAAATGCGGATGGTTAAATTTACTCTGATCTGAAGAAGTTATAACATTTGTTATAATGAAAAGCGCTTAATTAAACCGTTTGAATTTTACTGGATTACTCTGTTTTTTGTGCTTGGACTGGTGCCTTCTGTGCTGCTGATTTGTAGTTTTTCATCAGTTTATTTCATTGAGTTGGTTCCTAATCAAGAATCTTGCCTTCCCTTACCTTGTTCCATCAGGCTCTGGTATTCTGTAAAGTTTTAAGTTAACTTTTTCTCCTGTATTTGTCACAATATGGTATTGAATTAGGTTTGGTCTACCTGGTAGTTCTGAAAGTACTTCACTGTTTCTTAAACAGAACTTCCTTATGTTTTGTTTTTGTGTCTTAGATAGTGTGTTATCTACCTACAGTCCAGGTACACAGGTCAAATTTCTTTCTCCATTAGTTCCATCAGCTTCTGCCATTAAGGTACAGAGATGCCATTTAACCAAAAACTTGTATTCTGGTGACTTCAGGTACAACACCACTTCTGTGAGCAAATATGGACCTCCAAGCTGGGACTTATGTCAAAATGTTAAAAAAATGATTCAGTAAAAACATTTGAAAGTGAATTGTTGCAATGCCTATGACATTCAGAAAGCTAATCCCAGAGAAAAATCTCCTAAAAATACAGAAAATCTAAAATCAATAACACACTCCAGACAACATTGCAGATCGGAGGGAATCGTTGTTGAATATGGCTGTCACTGAGAAATAGGCAAATAACTCAATCAAAGACAAGATAAATTAAATGCATGCTGACATTTTTACCATAAGTGACTTCTTAACGGACTACACACCTGCAAATAATACAGACGTGAGGGAGGGGGAGGAGGCCCTCCATAAGTATTCCAAAGAGATTGTGGAACTTTAGAGTGAGGGGCTGGAGTTCAAGGAAAAAATGACTGGGTATGAAGCAAAACAGGAGTTCTTGGAGCAAAGATGGACTGAGTTGCAGAACAGAGCTAGAAAAAAAAATCTGCACTTCAGGTATACACCTCAGGTAGCAATTAAGAGGCACCCAGGCCTGTCTATATTAAGTTTCAGACATTTCAGCAGAAAGAATAAATCTTGTCATTACTGTGAAAGAAAGAAACTATCTTGAAGGTGGGCTATGTTTGAGTATTTGTTGGCAACAACTACTAAATCTACTACAGGCAACAGCAAAATTATTTTCTCCCTGCTATAATTTTATCATTTTAAGCTTTTACATCCAGCCAGTTTGAGAGTATTTTTTTCTCCTAGGGCCAAAATCATTTATAGGCATAAAACAAGCTACAGAAGATCTTAACAAAAGGTGAGAGAGATTGTACTAGCAAAGGAGGGAGGTAGCTCCAACCCCCAGTTACTACCCAAAGCAAAAGATTATTTTTGTCATTCAGTATTGCATCTAGGTCCAGGGAGGTCATAGTTCCACTATATTTGGCATTCATCAGACCTGTCATTGAGTACAATGTCCCATTTGGTATGTACCTAACCAAGCACATCCAACAACTGGAATGTCTAGACAGGTTCTTCACTAAAAGAATAAATAACATGTCCTGTCAGAACACCTCAAGGCCCCATCCCTGTATTCTCTCTCTCCTACAGACTGTTGAGGGGAGATCTATGCATGGCATACAAGGCATTGTCAGACCCCGCTCTGATGGACCTCCAGCATATCCACAAAACAAATAGCACCAGAATCACCCATTCTAAAGATTTAAACTTTGGCTGTAATATAAATAGGACCTGCTGGAGAGACAAGTATGTATCCCAGAGACTATCCCTTCTCTGGAACAGGCTTCTCATCCATGTGAAGCAGAATTCCTCCCTAACCCAATTCAAGTGTAACTTGGACAGTTGGACGGGGAACTGGAAATTCATCCCTGGTTTGGCCGCTATGTCTCTAATGGACACAGCCTGCAAATGGATTCTCCCAGGCCCCTGCTTGTAAATGTTTCATCTCCCAAGCCCCTGCCTACACTTATCAAGAGTACCAGAACTTGTCAGAGATTTGGGATGCATGGCTAGGCTTAAAAAGACCCTAGTAATGGTTAGCCTATTACACTCCTATGACCCTTGGTCACTCCAGAGAAAGAATGCCAGTGAAATAATTTCCCATGTTGCAGAAAAGGATGCAGGAAAAGATAAAGGGAATGAAGGAAAACTCAAAAGAAAAATAGTGATCAAGCTAGAATAAATAAGCTGAAAGAAATAGTGAAACAGAGAGATTAAACCATTGATGCACTAAGTACCTAGACATAACTTGCAACTGGGGCAATTTTTATGCTAAGAATAAATACACCTGACCCCTTGCCTGTGGATTTGTGGCTTTTTGTGATTACATGGTCACAGTAAGTGGAGATGTGACTGTAACTGGGGAATGACTTAGTATCTGATCTAAATATATTTCTGCCAATTGCAGGAAGGGAATGTATAAGCATACCCTTTAGCAACATACTAAACCATCACAATGTTTTTCTTCTTTTCCCACTTCCCACTAGGTTTTTGTGTTTATTTTCTCTACTTAACTGAATTTAAGTATGTAAAACTTGTTTGACAAAGTAACTAGCCAATCTAAGAATGAGTATTTGCTAGTAGCCAATATTGTCTTTTGTACCAAGGGAATGAATAATTTATGTTTAAAACTGTTAATTTGGTCTGTTAAGAAAGCAAATGCACCTTATGCCATCACTTCTCCCTGGTTACATTTCCCTCTTTAAATCAGGTCTCCTGGAAAGGACTGGGATGCCAACATTAAGCTAAGAACCACTGACTTCCTGGAGTCGTAGAGAACAATAGGAGGCAGGAAGAATGCATGTTGATTGGCTGAGAACCACTGGCTTCCTAGAGTCGTAGAGAACAGTAGGAGGCAGGAAGAATACACATTGATTGGCTGACTGTTTTTCTGTACTCCTAGCCTATCAAGGCAGAATACTGGGCAAGAGTAGACATGGGAAGTCAACCCAGTTGTGCCACAAGATTGCAATTTGTGCTTAATACAATAACAGCATGAGTTGCAAGGAGTCCCAGAGGGGTCATGCCTGATTGAGGGATAACAGGCACTACAGTGAAGCCCACGTAGGGAATTGCTTAACTCGGTTCTATATTATGTAACTTGAACTTGAATAATTTGACTAGCTGCACTGACCAGGTGTGCACAATCAACTCAGAGAGTAAGTGCTTGGCTATTAACCAAACAGGCACTTTATAAAGCAGCTCATGAAGGTGCATAAATACAGTAACTGGACAAACATTTTCTCCTCACACTGGTGCCCTAGCTAAGAGTGTCAGCTCTGTTAGTGAGATTTTGCAGGAAGCTATAATATGTGTATAGAATTTTAAACTATTGTTGTTTTCAAAAAGATTTAAGCAAGAAACAGTTTACATAAGGATAATTATATATTATTTGTCTGGTGGTGGAGCATTGTACACATAACAGTTGAGGATCTGACTGTATAAATGCATAAATACATACATACAAATATTTCAGAGATGGACAATTATGCTTTTCTGGCCTAACAATACCAAAACAGTCATTCCCATAAAAAAAGCCCATGTTGTTCTTAAAAATATTTAAACTAGTGCTTGCTTTAATATAATTCGGTTGTCTGTTCCATGCATCAGCTAACCTTTTAGATAACTAGTTAGTACAGCTCTCATTCCCATATAATCTTCTACACAGATTGTATGATTTTCTAGTTTGTTTGTGTCTTTCGGCTTTTCCCAGTTAGGGGTCGCCACAGCGGAACTCCGGTCTGCTAATGATTGGCAGTTGATTTTTACGTACCGGCTTGCCAGGCCTGATGCACAACCTTCAACGAAGGTATGCGATTTTCTAGTACCTTTTGATAACCCCTGACATTCCCAGAGGTAGTTGTTTCTAAATGCCCTATATACCTGAGTAAGGTCTCCTCTTAAGTATCTAAATGAGATACTGTACATGCTCAGATATTTCAGTCTTTCATAATAACTTACATTTTCATAGCCATGGGTGTCCTTGATATATTTTTGCTGTACTTTTTCCAGTTTGCTCTTGTATGTTCCCTAGTATGATTTTCATATTGCTATTGCAAACTCTAGTTTGGGTCTACTGTAAATGACAGACAAAGATTTCAAAATTTCTGATTTCCTGTACCTTATTAATCTTTTACACAGCCCATAGTTTCATAACTATCATTGAACAGTTGGTTGATATGATTACAAAAGTTCAAAACTGGATCAATCTGTATACCAAGGTCCTTAAATGACTCTACAGTTTCAATCACTGTGTACTGTATTAAATATTTACGGGTCGTCTATGTCTCTGAAATCTTATATGCTTAGTTCTTGATGTATTTGTCAGCATATTATTCACCTGTACAAAAATGGTCAATTTAGTCAAGTTCTTTTGCAGACATGTCTTATCTGTAATACGTGTAATCAGGCTATCCATTTTAAAGTAATTTGCATACAGACTCTAGAATGTCTCAGATAAAAAGGTTAGGTCTGAAAGACACAACCTAAATAAGTAAAGACCCAGGACAGAGCCCTGTGGGGCACCTTGACTGTAACCAAGGATTTCACCTGTCCAGTTGCTGTATGGTACTCGCCAAGTGCTATTTGTAAGCCATGCAGCTATCCATCTTATCACGATTACATCAATACCTAGTTGTTCTAATTTATTGATCAATGCTTTTCTTAGGCCCCTCTCAAAGGCTGAAGATAAAACTATATAAATTACATCATGGCACAATCTTTCCATTTATAGTCGCTACTATATTGTTATGTAATATCATGTTACAGGTGGTTATAGATATATTTTCACTATATCACTATATACATGATAACATATGATTTCAACTACAAATATTTCCAATTCTGGCAATAATTTATCCAAAATAACCTTTTTCATTATTTTCCACAACAAGAAAGTAAATGTATGGGTCTGCAGGATTCTGGGTTTGTCCTTCCCCATTTCTCTTAAAGATGGGTGTAACAAGTGCATATCTCCAACCATGTGGAATCTCATCCATACTTAAATGAATAAGTGAATAACTGATATAACACTACTGGAACTTCATGCTGAAGGGTTCTGAGGTCATTATTACTAATTCGGTCTATGAAATGGGCTTGTGGCAATGTTACAGGAAACACATCTGCACCAGTATTAATGGAAGCAAGTAATAAAAGTACATGGTACAGAGGGGTACTACACAGGGATAGAGATATAAAGAAAGAGTGGTGTTTTATTACTGATACAGAAATAATATTGACTTCAAAGTAGTCATAGACTTGAAGGTAGATTTGTTATGGTAAAGGAGATATGGCAGGGTCTGAAATTTTTTTATGGGATACAAAATCCCCACAGAAGGAATATATCACAACAAAGATAATGGCGGAAGGGGAGAGGGAAGTTAAATTCACATATTTTGTAGGGAAAATATAATTTGCCAACACTCAATAGGTCTTATATAAACAAAAGAATATACATGATTGGTTCAAGACAAGAAAACACAACCATTACAGGTGTCTGATCATGCCACACTGAAAATAACACTACAGAGAAAGAAATGTTCATTCATAGACAACCATTAGCCTTTCACTATGCACCTTTTACTTAAAAAGTCTTTGCAGATTGGACAGACCAAGTAATACAGCAATAAATATAAACCAAGGCCCTAAGGATGGATAATATACCTTTGAGATGGGATCTTTGCAAGCTAAAAATTAAAAATCAGGTCTTAGGAAATTCTAGTGAAATAGGGGATGGGAGTCAGACAGAAATTTGTGGAGGCACTGGACTTAATAATAGATGTGTAAACTTGGAAAATCAAAGATATCAGACCAGTGGGATGAATAAAATTGCACCCTTATCTATGACAGAATATACAGACTGTATTAATAAGGGGCGAGCAAAAGTAATGAAACAGGCGTTCTTCAATATTAACTCTAAAACTACCAAACTGTTAGCCCAGACTGGGGCAACAAAAGGCAGAAAGATTAACAGTTAAGATTAGAAACCCAGACAATGGCAACATAGAAGCAGAACCAAAATGTACTGCATACACATTGAGTAGGTATTATACCAAGTTATACAAGGAATATTACTCTGACATGGTTAATGGAAAGCATACAATGGGATACGTTGAGAGAGTAAACCTACTCTGCCTCTTGGAATGGATCCAAAAGCAGCAAGTCAGGGACACTATAGCTCATCAAAAAAAAAAGGGCAGAAAAAACTCAGGTATGGATGGCATGCTGACTGAGATTTTGAAGAAAGCAATGGAGGATTTATTAAAACTCTTGAGCATTCTGTTTAAGTTTTAGAGAAGGGACGCCTCCCTAAAGGATATAAAAGTATTGGTTATCATAGCAAAGGTGGGAAGGGATCCCATGGACCCAAGTTCATTTATACCAATCTCCATTCTTAACCATGATGACTATAAGGTATTTGCCACAATTCTGGCAGAGAGATTAGCAAAAGTGTTAGAGAAAATAATACACTGGGAATGGTACTGGTTTACAGAAGGTTAACAGATATTCAACAGTATAAACAGAACATCAGAATGATGCTATAAACCACATAAAATGTAACATGAACTTGAATACCCTAGACAATTATTTGTTATGTTATGCTATTAAGCTCAGGTAGTGAAAAAGCTTTTGAAAGAGTAAGCTGAAAATTTAGGTGGCTGGTACTTGAAGCTTTCACTGTTCCACCAAGATGGATGAAAGTAATACGGGGAATTTCTAAGGCTTTACAGGCTAGGTTAAAACTAGAAATGGGTAGGTTCATAGGTTCATAGGTTCATACTAGGCTATCTGCCCAAGGGCATTTACAAGCCTAGTCAGAGTTGTTTGGCTTATGCCCCCTTTGAATTGAGTTTATTTTGCCCTTTTTAAGGTTAGATTACTGTGCCTCTGTCCAGCAGTGAAACAGAAGTAATCCCAGGGGTAAACATTCGATCACCCATCCACTCGTCAAGATTCCTCTTGAAGATGGTCAGTGAGGGGCTCTGCCTAACATGGACTGGGATTCATTCCAGAGTGAGGGGAGCCTCTGGGTTATGAATCTGTCCCTCCAGCATGTCCTGTTTATTTCTGTGCTGAGGTTTAAGTCCCTCGCTCTAAGGGATTTGGATTTACTGAGGTGAAGCATGTCCATTAATTCCAGGTTGGACATAGCTTCAGGCATAGGTCGCCTCTAAGTAGGCGGTATGCAACTGAGTAGAGCTGGAGTTTCTTTAACTGAGCAGCGTATGGCATCAGTTTGAGTCCCTTAATCCTCCTTGTGAGGTACTTTTGGGGTCTTTCAAGTTGCTGCAGGTGTCGGGTTAGGTACATCCCAAATGGGGCATTGTATTCTATTATGGGCCTGATGAGGGATGAATAAAATGAACTCCCTTGATCTAGATGTGAATCCTTTCATGATAAGGTGGGCTATATAGAAGGTCCTTCTAACCACTTTGGCAATGTGGTTGTCAAAGGAGAGATTACTATCAACTTGGGTACCCAGATCCCTAATTACTTCTTCCGTACTTAATGGATTACCACCTATGTGGTAATTTGTGGGCACTTTATTTTTGCCAAAGGGGATGACTATACACTTTTTAGCGTTTAGCTTCAAGCCATGGCTCTGGCACCAGTTGTCCGTATCTGTGAGACCCTTTTGGAGGATGCTTGTATCAGCTGGAGAGTCAATTATAGCTCCCAGTTTGCAGTCATCTTCCTCCCGTGTTAGCCTGTACCTCAGAAAATATATACCGAATAAGAGAGGTCCCAGGACTGAGCCTTGTGGAATGCCACTTGTAACTGGTTTCGAGTCTGACATGGCTCCATCAATCCTGACCATGTGGGTTCTGTCTTTGAGCCAGTTTGCAACCCATCCTGTGATGTAGGGGTTTATATTTAAGCTGGAGAGCTTATCTATGATGCCCGAGTGGGGTATTGTGTCAAAGGCTTTTGCGAGGTCAAGGTAGGCTGTGTGGACTACCTTCCCTTCCTCTGTGGCCTTGGTGACTGTTTCAAAGAAATCGACCTGGTTTAAGAGGCAGGATCTGCCCTTGACAAAGCCGAATTGGGTAGGATCCAGTGTCTGTAGGTCTCCAATGTCATTGTTAATGAGTTCCATGATGATCCTCTCCATAGCTTTGCAGACCAGGGTCCGTGGAGGCACCACCTTTGTGGAGTGGGACCACTGTTGCTGTATGCCATTCTTTGGGTACATATCCTGTGTTAAGGCTGAGGTTGAACAGCAGCTTTATGTGAGGGCTTAGTTCTTCTTGTAGTTCATGTAGGACACAACCCAGGGCACCATCTGGTCCCATTGATACTGTGTTTTTTGCTTTGGAGAGGGCGGCTTTCACCTGAGCATCTGAGATGTTTGGGGGGCAGCACTCTGCTGGGATAGTTATTTACCCTTTGCACTGAACCTGTCTGCCAGGATGTTAGCAATATCTGTGGATTCAGTGTATTTTTTGTCATTTTGGATTAACTCAGAGCATATCTGGAAGTTGCCTCCCACGTTCCTAACATAACTAAAGAAAGCCTTGTGATTATCTTTAGTATCCTGTGCTATTTTTTTCTCGAAGCTGGCCTTGGAGGATTTTATGAGGGATTGTTGTTTTTTGCTAGTACTGATCAGAGATGCTTTCCCTTTTTGGGACTTTGCTCTGTCATGTAGTAGCTTCCTCCTTCTGTTGTACAGCCTATTTATGGCTGGGGTCCACCAGACTGGACGCCTGCCTTTGGAAGATTGGGTCTTGGTTTTGTTTGGGATAGCATGATCCATGCATTCCTGGAGGTGTCCATAGAATGCGTTTATAAAGGATTCTGCCATTTGGGCTGTAGTTTCCACTGGCCCGGGGGCCTTGAAGGATTCCACCTCGGTTTTGAGAAGTGTGAAGTTCGCTTTTGAGAAGTTTTTCACTGTGGTTTTCTGGGCTGGGGGTGGGGTCAGGATGTGGATATCCAGTGAGATTAGTTTGTGGTCCGATCTTACCAATGAGGGGTATACCTCTGGTATGGAGCATAGAGTCCCCATGTTGGTGATGAACAGGTCCAGTATGTTTTCCCTTGTTCCATAGTATTTGAGTTTATAAATTCTAGGAACCTTTGGGCTAGGGTGTTGGGGCTTGAGTAATGCTCCCAGTCTATGTTTGAGTAGTTGAAGTCACCCAATATAATGGTGTTTGGAGAGATCTTCATATTCTCCAGTGTTCTCAGGAAAGCCAAGTGGGATTCCTGATTTTGAGGGGGTGGTCTGTAACATGCTACAAACTGAAGGGCAGTTTTGCCCACTGTTAGTTGCACATGGATGGTTTCCGATGCTTCATGCAATGCCACTAACCTGGAGGTGTGGGTATCTTTGATGAATATGGATACTCCTCCTCCTTTTGTGGTTCGGTCTGAGTTTTATAACCTGGTAGTGCTGTGGTGCTCTCTGGAGCCTTGAACCAGGTTTCTGTCACTGCACATATATCGATGTTCTCCATACTGAGGAGGGTTTTGAGTGCGTGCATCTTGAGGCTTAGACTTCTAGCATTGAGCAGCATTACCCTTAGTTTCTTATTCATTGTGTTGACTATGGAGGTGGGTTTGTCTTTTGAGCCTTGCCTAAAAAAGGCACTATGGGGGTGGCAAGAGCCTTTGCCAATATCCGAAAGCCCAGGCGTGACAGGTGCAAGCCATCGCAATGTGGCCTGTCGAGCATGTCATCCCAGGCTGACAGACACTGGATCCCCTTTGAATGACACCAAAATGTTAGCCAATTGTTGAAATTGATCATTTTGTCTTTATACTGTGGCATCATTTTAGGTGAGGGTAAGATGCTGCTAAAGGTCAGGGTGCCTGGGCTACATGATCAGAGCTACTCTATGTCTCTTTTCATGTAGTTCTCAGGTCATTCACACCAGCATGGATGATGACTGAGTCATATTTGTACTTGCCTTGGAGTGACCCGAGTGCTTGTGTTATGTGGTGGATCCTAGCACCGGACAGGCAGCTCACTGTGACCTTCTCTTTGTTCAGCCTGGTGAGCGGGACATCAGTGTGTCTGACTATAGAATCACCTATCACAAGTGTTTCAGGTGTGTTATTTGGCCTTAAGGGCTGTGACTGTTTGGCACACTGACTTTGTGAGCTATGTGTCGCACGTGTGGGTGGCGTTTGCTTGAATGTCTGCTTTGGAGGTCTCTGCTGCTTAGGCAGATTTTTAGAGCTCCGAAGTATATTTTTTGTGTGTTTATGTGTATGGTTTGCTGTTGTGGTAGGACTATGTGAGACTGGATTTGTGGTGTGTGAGGTTACCTTCTCCTCCTGACTGGTTGCACCAGTTCTGAGTTGAGAAAGCTCAGCCGCCAGTTTGGCTATATGGTTGCATCACTCACATGTATTTGAACTTGTTGGGAGGAGGAGAGGGTTGTCTGTGTACATGAGGCAGTTGTAACATTGCCTCAGGATACCCAGATTCACCATCTGGACTGGAGAGGAAACCACTGACTGACCACTGGACATGCTAGAATAGTATAGGGAAATCTTTTATCACTGAAAAAAGGACCAATAGGGGAGTATATGAGGATGTAGTGCTTTTAGTTTACCAGTGCTAACTTGTAAAATAGCTTAAACTAGCAAGTGCAGGGCTTTAGATAGAGAATAGGGTGTTTAATTTGAGAGATAGAGCAGTTCTAAGGGAAAAAGTGAAGAATAGACTTTGTGGAGCCGGGAATAGTTTAAACCTGATTAGGCGGCGCTGCCCGATGCTGCGCTATGCGCACAATCACGCAAAACCACGCTAAAGCAGGTTTTTATACAGGGGGCTTGAAAGAGCTAGAAATTAGCCCAAAACGGCCAATAAACTACTAGATTCTGTGGTGAGATCACTCCTCCAGGGACAGATAGGCTGCTCGAAGCTCCCCACTCCCACTGGTGAACAAAGAAGCTTCCTTCTGTCCAAGTAAGGAAATGGGCAACACAGGAACTATACCAAAGTCCAGAATATAGCAAAGCCTGTATTAGGGACTATTCTAGGTCAGGAAAGGCAGGAAAAAGAATATTTTTTGTTTTTTTTTTCTTTTTTCAAAGAGCAAACAGCAGAAATTCACAGTAAATGCTTAACACAGGCTAGCGCACTTGAGTGGACAGCCTCAACAGGTAAAATACAACAAAGAGACAAACTTTTAAAGTGCAATTAAAAAAACAGTAAAAACAGCTCAAACAGGTAAAATAGCAGCTATAACTCACTTTTCAGTGAGAAAGGATGGTCGCAAAGGTAGTAGCAATAAAATTATACTTATATCAGTTTAGCAGTCACTCTTTTTCGCCTCTCTGCTGCTAGCATCACTCTGCAGGACCACGAGGAGCTTTTGCTGAGTAGGAACAAGCTAAAAACTGTGCTAAAGTGGGTTTTTATACAGGGGGCTTGAAAGAGCTAGAAATTAGCCCAAAACGGCCAACAAACTACTAGATTCTGTGGTGAGATCACTCTTCCAGGGACAGATAGGCTGCTCAAAGCTCCCCACTCCCACTGGTGAACAAAGAAGCTTCCTTCTGTCCAAGTAAGGAAATGGGCAACACAGGAACTATACCAAAGTCCAGAATACAGCAAAGCCTGTATTAGGGACTATTCTAAGTCAGGAAAGGTGGGAAAAAGAATAGATTTATTTAACTTGATTAGGGGGACTAAACAGGGATGCCCACTCTTCCCTCCACATTTTCCTTATGTCTGCAACCATTAGCTAGGCATATTAGGTCATTAGACATTGCAGGCTCTAAATAGGGTTGCGACCAAGAGAAAATAGCATTATTTGCAGATGACATAATATTATATGTCATAAACTCAGAAAAAGAGATAACAACAATATTTGATATAATACACAAGTATGGGCAACTGGCAGGTTATTATATTAATGAAACAAAATAAAATGTACTAATGAAAGATGTGCCCACATGAGAAATGGTACAAAAATAGCCATACATCTGTAGATAGAGTAAAATATCTCAGAATTTAGTTGAGAAATAATGAGAAGCAATTTGCCAAACAAATCTGATATGGAACTGTGTAAACAATAATTAGTCATCTTAAGAAATGTAAGATGTTATATATGGATGATGACAGCAAAACTCAGGCCATAAAATGTTTTTTGTGCCATTAATTCTCTATTAAGGTCAGGCATATTTCTACAAACCTGATGAAATAATTTGGTCCCAGAATTAAAAAGGAAATAAAGGCTTTATTTTGGGAGAATAAGTACAATAAGGAAGAATTTCCTTAGCAAATCACCAGGGAGGTCTCAGAATGCCAAACCTGTAAGACTACTATAAGGCCACTCAACACAGGCTGCTTTTTTCACTCCCAAACAAAAAACTATAGGTCAAACTGGAAAGAAATGATCTTGGGATATGAAGAAACAAGGGTGTGGAGTCCATACAGAGATATGTGGGATATGCTAAAAGGGAAAAAATGTGAAGTATATGGACAGGGTTATATAGGATGTATTATTAACAAACGTTTTTATCAAACTATATGAAATATGCTGAAAAGAGTGGGTTACAGCATAGGTTTCAAAGATTCACATCTATTAGTTTTATACTTAAAAACATAAATATTGACTAGAACACCTAGTGAAACAAGATTTTGGTGCCAGCTGATGGCAGGAGAGAAGATTATGATATGGGAGCAAGTCAAACAGCTTATCAATTACAGGAGAGAGGGAAAGACTGGCATATGTGAGTTTAATATCAAGAGTTAAAAAAGATAAAAAAAAGACAGCAAGCACAGACACATTTGATCACTCATTGCTTCATTTTTCATAGAAGCAAGAGAGAATGATCAGGAAAAAAGTTATTAGTAAAGCATATAAGGCATTGAAAGAAAATGAAGCCACTGTAACTGACAAGATGAGATAATGTTGGGGCAAAAACCAAGGCTGATTTACAATAGAGAGGATTAGAGAGAGGTATGCTTCTGCTTGGATCCTACATATGTCACGAAATCACACAGATTTAGAATTATTTCCCTGGAGATGTCTTTATAAATATTTTAAACAGCAGATACATTAGAAAATGTTCCTAAGGATGAGGGGATTGTAATGAATATGTAAGGGTGCTAAGACTAACGGCTCCACATTTTTGGGAACACCCAGAATTGCAGTGCTTTCTAGGGGAAGTAAAGAAGAAGATTATTTCAATATCCTTCAGGGACCCTTATGAAGGACCTGTTCCTACTGCGTTTGAGGAAAACTTAACAGCCGAAATATATTCAAAGTCTGATATTGCCATTACTCATCATAAGCCAAAAAACACAATAACTAGAAAATGGGAAAAAAGAATAGGCCAATACTATTGGATAAAACAAATGACAAATTAAATCATAGAAATGCAGCTCAGGATAAGTTGACTTAATAAAAGTAAATTATTAACATCTCTAAATGGTAGAAATGGGATCT
>NC_056732.1:727369881-727462381 GCF_019279795.1 Protopterus annectens
TATGAACATATATCCATACGTTGTCTTTTAGCCACCTTCCACTTCCAGAATGAGTCCTTATGTTCTTATGCATCTTTTCTTCACAAGCTCTTAACTTCTCCGAGTTTAATTCTCTTATCATACATGACATTTTATTACTGTACCTCCATCCCCACAGATACATGTAATAATAATAGTTCATCTCACTTCCCACAACTTCTGCAACAGACCACACAGTACAGACTCAGGATAAGGAATTTATTAAAGCTTGTGCATATGTTGTGAGCCTTGTATTATTGAATGTTTCCTATAAGCATGCACTTTAATTACTCTGGATTTTGAATAGTTTTTGGTTTGTGTCTGCCTGATTATCATTTGCTGCTAGCACGTTAAGTCTAAAAAACTGCATTTTTAATTTTTTTTCCTGGACTGCCTCATTCCTGTCTCCATGTTTCAGAAAACTATATGCAAATCTAGGAAGTAGTTCATCATAATGGTTCAGGGACTGGGCTGCTAAGCTAAATGCATTTCCTTCAGCTTAACTGTTCACACTGTGTGACAGCTAGCAATTGGCTAACTTCCTCTGGCCCTTTCCGGAAAGCAGACACTGTGTAAATCAACTGAGGTTATGCTCCACATACTAGCAAAAAGGGAAAAATGTACAGTACTCCAAATGGAGCCTCATCATTTGACTGTATAAAATATTTCTTCCTTGGTTTGAAAAATTGTTTGAGCTTGTTTATGAACAAGCTCTCTATTGCTGATATTATTATAATTACTATAAAATATTCATCTTCTAAAGCTATGTACTGCAACAGATGAAAAGTCATGAATTACACTCGTAGAGAACCTACTTCCTGTAATTTTTGAAGTGCCATAATGTTTCTGTACTTGTAGCAAAATCATTTGTATTTTCCTTTTAATATATATTACTTATACATTTTATAGGTACATAGGTTCATAGCTGTGTACTAGTCTAATGGCCCTGGAGCCCTTACAAGCCTAGTCTATAGAAGTGCCTTGGCATCGTGCCGTACAATGTTAGTTCCCAGTGCCTCTATCAAGTAGAGCCACTGGAGTGATCCCGGGGTGAACTTTTTATTTACCATCCACTCATCAACATTTTTTTTTAAGAGGGCCAGTGAGGTGCTCTGCTTGATATGTATGGGAAGTCTATTTCATAGCATGGGCAGTCTCTGGGTTATGAACCTGTCCCTCCAGCATGTTCTGTTGATTGTGTTAATGAGGTTGAGGTCTCTGGAGTGTGTGGTGTGGAGGGACTGTGATTTCCTTAGATGTAGCATTTCTAACAGAGTTGGGTCAGACATGACTTTGTAAGTCAAGCAGAGATCGCTTCTTAGTAGACAATATGAGACAGAGAATAGCAAGAGTTTTTAGAGTCTGTCTATGTAGGTCATGTGTTTAAGGCCTAGGATCCTCTTAATGAGGTACTTTTGTGGCCTTTCCAGCTGTTCCATGTGTCTAGTGATGTACATGCCAAATGGGGCATTATACTCGATGACTGGCTTAATGAGGGAAGAGTAGAGAAAGATGATGACCTCCTTCTTACTATATTAACCCTTGGTAATGAGATGTGCCAAACAGAAGGACTTTATGACCACAGTGGCAATGTGCTGGTCAAAGGAGAGGTTGCTGTCAACCTGTCTCTTCAGATCTCTTATAATGCCTTCAGTGTTCAGTGGGCTCCCATTGATGTGGTAATTAGTGGGAACTGAGTTTTTCCCAAAGGGGATGACAACGCATTTTTTGGCATTAAGCTTAAGGCCATGGTTTTGACACCAGTTATTGGTCTCAGTGAGGCCTTTCTGTAGGATGTCTACATCACATGGGGAGTTAATAATGGCTCCCAGCTTGCAGCTGTCTGCGAACTTGGTCACCCATAGTCCCTCAGTGTTGATGTGGACTTCTGAATAGTAGATACCAAACAGGAGAGGACCCAGGACCGATCCCTGTGGGACTCCACTCATGACTGGTCAGCAGTCTGACTTGGAGTCCGCTACTTTCAGACTATGGGTTCTATCTGTGACCCAATTTGCAACCCACCTTGTGATATAGGGGATGATGCCTAGTTTGGTGAGTTTATCAATAATTCCTGAGTGGGGAATGGTAACAAAGGCCTTGACCAGATCGAGGTAGGCAGTTTGAACTGCCTTGCCCTCATCCACAGCTCTTGTGACTGACTCAAAGAAGTCAACCAGGTTGAGCAGGCATGATCTACCTTTCACAAAGCCAAATTGCATGGGATCTAGAGTTTGGAGATTCCCTATATCCTTGTTAATTAGGTCCATGATGATGTGCTCCATAGCCTTACATATCAGACTTGTCAGGCTAATGGGGCGATAATTCCCAGGGTCTGTAGTCGCTCCCCCTTTATGGAGAGGGATGACTGTAGCTGTGCACCATTCAGTAGGGACAAAGCCTGAGGTGAGGCTGTGATTGAACAGAGCACACACATGTGGTACCAGTTCACTTTGTAGTTCATGTAGAACACATCCAGGGATATTGTCAGGTCCCATGGAAGCTGTATTCTTGGCCTTGGACAATGCAGCTTTAACCTGTGCTGCAGTAATGGCAGGTGCCTGGCTTTCCTCCAATATTGTGATTGGTCCTTTAGGGGGGAGATAGGGGTAAAGTTGACACTGAATCTGTTGGCCAGTATGTTGGCAATATCTGTTGCCTCAGTATAGGAGGTACCATTGTGCAGTAATTCAGAGCAAACCTGGGTATTACCATGGAGATTCTTGATACAACTATAGAAGACTTTGTGGTTGTTTTTAGTGTCTGCCACAATTCTGCCTTCATAGCTGGCTATAGAGGTTTTGATGAGGGATTTCAGCTTTTTGTTGAGGCTAATAAGGGAGTTTTTCAAGTCTTGGGACTTCACCTTTTTCTGCAACAGTTTCTTCCTTCTGTTGTAGAGTTTATCAATGGCAGGGGACCACCAGATTGGCTTCATTTTTTTTGGAGGAGAGTGTCTTGGTTCTATTGGTTATGGCTAATTCCATGCATTTATATATATGTTCGCACAGTGCATTGGTGTATGATTCGACAGTCGTCCATCTATTTTCCATTGACATGGATGCAGTGAAGTTAGCCACCTCTGTTTCTAGGAGCCCAAAGTCAGCTTTGGAGAAGTTTATCATGGTGGTTTCCTTTGCAGGGGTGTGGGTGAGATGTGGATTTCCGTGGTGATTAGTTTGTGGTTGGATCTTACCAGGGAGGATTGACTATTGGTGTAGAGCAATGTTAGTAATAACCAAGTCAAGGATGTTGCTTCCTCTAGTGGGGCTAAGAATGAGCTGGTCCAGGGCACTGGAATTGATGAATTCCAGGAAGAGTTGGGCTAGTGTAATGATGCATGAGTAGTTTTCCCAGTTGATAGAGGGGTAGTTGAAGCCACCTAATATGAGAGTGTTGGGTTGGACCCTAATAGTTTCCAGGGTGCTCAAATGAGAATTATGTTATTTACAGTTTGTTGACAGTGGTTGCACACTGATGATAGACTTCTTATAGCATACTGTTTTATATATGCACACAGTCATTTAAAAGTGCCCAGTTAATTAGAAGGTGCCGCCTGTACAGAATATGCAGCTATAGTTTTTCAAATGCAGGTATGGTTAGGACATAGAAGAACATTTATTTTCCATATGCTATCCAGTTAGCCCAAGGGCTTCTATGTGAGTAAGCATACTAGCTTTGCTCAAATGGACAAAATGATGCAAACATGTCAAGTAACTGCTTAGCTGATGGCACATAATAACCATCTTTTAGTTTGTCCAGGCCAAATATACATTTACAGAAATTATATATTAAGCATTCCGTGGTCAGATCTGCTTCACCATCCTTTCCTTGCTACATATGATACTTAATTATTCTACATTCAGCCTTCCCTTGCAGGAGGGCTGCCAATACATCAGTGAAGGGCATCCAGCTCTTCTCTGTCACCTCTGCCACCCCCCCTTTTGATTCCTTCCTGGCCACTAGGGTACCTTTCATTCTTGTAAACACACTACACCTTACCCCACCCCCTCTCATCTCTTCTGCGCCTGCTGCACACCCTCTTTCTATTAAAAACTCAGGGCTTTTAGGGTTTCTTATAATTCTACAATGAATGAGTTTTTATCCACAGCTGAGAAACTTACCTTGCCCACTCTGTAGAGTCTCATTTCCTTGGTTTTAAAGCATTCCTGTCAAAAAATGGAGATTCCCCACCCAACATAACTCCTTTCTCTTCATCCTATTAATTGATTTTCACACTCCTTTAAATGCTTGTCATTTCTTATTTGTTAGTCATTATAAAGACTGAGCTATGGACTTACTTCTAACCAAATTAGCATTACGTGAGATGTACTAGTTTAATTGTTTGAAATCCCCCTACATGCTAACAAGCTAGTCCAGGGACAGTAGTACAGCAGCATTATTCTCCCCAGGTATGTTTTCCTCAAAGGATAATGGCTGACACTGGCTGGGTCCATCTGCCCCCCCATGACCAGACCATCTTACCATGACTTATCCTTGTTGAATCCTATCTGTATTCTTCCTGATCTGTGCCTGGCAATAACAGTTTTAAATTCTATGATTTGTAAGTTTTAGTCCTGGAATAGAGAGCCCGAATGTGAAAAATGTGGATTTTCATATACTAAGTCCAAGACTGCTGTGTCTCAGAGTATTTCCTTTTCTCTAAGGTATGGTGATCTTAGGGTTAGTATATATAAGTAGAGGGTTGTGGATAGTGTAGAGGGGCTTGCTCCCCTGCAAAAAAATAACTTTAAGAGAACAAAGATTATCAGCATTCTCTGTTCTCTTTCAGTTTTGCTGTTTTTTTCTTTATTTAGTTATCTTTTTTTTAATAATTCTAGGAATCACAATTACAGGTATCAGAATTACAGTAAGGAATTTTACCTGGTTCTGTATTCTGTCCAATTAATATGTAAGTGTCCAAATAACCACTCTTGCTTTCTACCTGAATGAATAAAATGGCATGCATTAACAGCTGGTATGTATCTTGCGTTATTTACTGTTTCTTTACTGGGTTTATATTAGAACACCGAACATTCAAAATGTTCTAATATCGAACCCTAGCAATCAAAAAAAAAAACCATCAAACATTTGGAACAGCGAATTTTTTCCTAGGGAAAAAATTTGCTGTTCCAAAACACATAAACACAACACAAGCACATCAAACAAACAGCAATCCACACACATACACCTAAACTCTAACACCTAACCCTACACTATACTATACAAACACCACTAACTATCCACTTACCTTAACCCAAACCCTAACCCTAAGGTCCGTCACTATCACACAGTCACCTCACCTGCGCTCTAACCCTAACTCACCTAACCCGCCCTAACCCACACGTCCACACAATCGCACACTTACCTGACCCGTGCCCTAACCCTAACTCACCTAACCCACACGTCCACACAATCGCACACTTACCTGAACCCGACACGTAACTTTCCATCAGAGTGCTGAAAATACCAAAGCAACAGAAACGGACAACCAAATTCTTTCCCTAGGTAAGAATTTGGTTTCCTGTTACTTCGATATTTTTAGCGTTCGCTGAAAACGGGTCGATATTAGAACATCCGACATTTCAAATGTTCGGTGTTCTAATATAGACCCTCTTTATCATGTGACATATAATGTACTTCATGAAGCCCCCCCCCCCCCGAGTTCCATTCCCAGGCTGCCTTAGTGGCTACCTATCTAGCCCCTCCCAATCTACATGGAAGTAGATTTCCTGGTTTCACAGCACCTTGCAAGGTAGTTCTTGAAGGCTTTTATTATAATGCTGAGCCAATAGTGTGTGGCCTGTGATCTCCCATCTCTGAATTTGAACATGCACTCCCTGGTCAGCATTATGGCAAATGCCTTCAGCAACAGGGAGTGCATCTCAGATTCAGGGTGGGGAGTGAGCACGGAACATAAATCTTGTCTCCTAAAAACTTTTTTCTTAACACTCAGTGTTTGTGCATGCTCAGTGATTTCCTTCATCTGAACTTGAACGAAAACCTCCCCAGTGTGCTGTATCTCTCACTAGGCAGAGTAAAGTCTCTTTTTTCCTTCACAAGAACATATGCTTCCTGACTCCTTTGGGATGTTTTATTGTTTTCCAGTAATATTACCACCTGTCTGTTTCCAGTATGGGTCCCACTTTGGAAATGAAGGAATGCCATCTTCGGATCCACAATAATTCTCTGACCATGAATGTGCTGGCAAACAAGATTGTCACTACTGCTTATATGAGCATATATAGTCCTCTTGAGATCTAATTATAGTATCCAATACTTTGACGTACAAAGGCAGTGTCTGCCCTCAGTTTGGAATTCTTTGATTAATCATGGGCTGTCATATTCTCTGACAATCTTAGAATCAGCAGGCTGAGAATTGCTTGTCAGACTGTAGCTATCTTTAAAAGCCCTTCCTTCTATCAAAAATTTCTTCAGGTACCTTGTTGTGTCTCTTTCTGGATGTACCACATTATCTCTGTACTTTACCCTCAGGATTCCCATTACAGTGTTTCAGTGCATCATATGTTCTCCAGGACCCTGCTACCCAGGAAGCCATTACTGGATCCCAAGCCTGTCCTACCCAGTTTGCCAAATGCCATCGGGAGATAGTGTGGCCACAGACTGTCTTTGGTGTCAGATCTCCAGATCTTTGATACTGGAATCAGGAAATGCTGTCAGATATTTAATTTTCTAATCCAAGGGCATGCATTCCAGACAATGATGTTTCAGTCTTTAAAATCTGTAGAAATAACTGTCTCACCACTCTCACAGCCCTGTGAAATACTGTAGACTTCTAGAAAGCCTGGACTATGGCTCTGATGTCACAATGGAATTACACCATCCTAACATGTAGTTGATTTTCTCAAAGTGCTAGTACTTCCCATACAGACAATGCGTTTTGTGATGCCGCTTTTCCTCCAGGCCCTTAGCCATGTCACAGGAAATAATTTCCCTGAAATAATCCAGCAAGCAACTGTCCCTGCTGTATATTTATATAGTTGTACATCTGTGATTCCTGCTCACTCTGACAGCTGCACTGTCCTCCAATTAAAATATAGATTGGTGAAAGGTTCTAAGGTAGTCCAAGACATGCTTGTCTAGCTTCACCCAGTGATATTTTTAACAGCTCTCTCTTAATGAGTTTGCTACAGGCCTTATATATTTCCTGCCTATAACAGTGCCCTGCAGCTGTAATTCAGGTGTATTACGAACTGCATGATATCTGATACTCATATGTTCATATTTTGGACCAGCCTAAGGCATATGGGAGTCTGAAATAATGCTGAAAAAAGTCCATGTCAGTGCTAAGGAACATTACCACCTGGGGCAAACCTTCCTTCTTATCCGTAGCTAATATTACTCTAAGGATTTGCATAACTTGAAGGAAATATCCATATCCCATGTTGCTCCTAGTTTCTCTTCTCTCACTATCAATAAATAAATAAATAATTATTGATGTAATGGGTGACTCTCCTGCCTTCCTGCTCTTACTCACAGACTACCTGAACAGCCCATCTAAGCTTCTCAGATATGCTACGTATGCAATGAGAGCACTCTACTGGCAAGGTTTTGTCAAAGTAATACTCTACATAATCCAACATCATCCTAAAATCCAAAAGGTATCAGTGCTCTAGCCAGGAAATCAGCAGATGATAGGCAGTGATAATGTCCCACTTACCACCTGAGGGCTAGCTATCCTTCTGATGGATGCTACAGCATCATCAAGTGGTATAAATCTCACTGCAGAATCTTTTATAATTCAAGACTTTCTTAAATGAAACCCATTTTCAGAAAGACAAGAGAAGGATCAGTCACTGCTCACCTGGATTATTTTTGTGAACAAGCACAAATGATAGCATCTTGAAGTTGTGCCATGGAGACTATGGCTTGGAAACTGAACATCCAGCCTGTGAGCCTCTGTTTCTTTCTTAATAATCTTCCTTACTAAAGTCTCTCAATCAGGACTGATTTTAGACTCACTACAGATTACTTTATCAGAAATATTGGGGGCACAAATAGTTGTAACTAAGAAAATGATTCTTTTTCATCTGGGACACATGATCTGAATTGCATAGGCATATTAAGGTTCAGCTAAGTTTAATGCTATTGGCTGCCAAAAAAAAGCAATTGCTAGAAAATGGAAATCAAAATCTAAACCAACTATAACTGAAATACTGAATATTGTAAAGGAGATAAAAAGGATTTCATGTGGTATGTTTAGAAAAAGGGAAGGAGAACATTACATAGAAATAAATGGAATTTGCATGAATAATACTTCAGATGAGAGAGGTTTAAAAGATGGCAGTAAATTATGAAATGTAAAAAAATGATTGTTGTTAAAAAGAAAAAATATTTGGATACTGCATGAAAACAAGAAATATATATGTGTACATATGTTGCTTCAAATGTGATTTAATACAAATTAAAAAAAAATCAGGACTGATTTCAATTTCTTACCTCAATGAAAATTTTCAACATGACCTCTGATTCAAACCTTGTCAACCCAACATCTAACCTCTGTTGACATATTGGTATATCAGTCAGCCTAAAATGTAGTCAGGATACAAGAACTTCTAAAGGAGAAATCTTTGAAGGAGCCCATTTACTGGTCTAATGATGGTATGTAGCTGCATTCACATCAGTGAGTGCATTAACAGTGTACCTCTGTCCCAAAGATGCCCCTTTTTAACTCTCCCATTATGTCCATTATGTTTCCCAGATATTTTAAATACATGTGAATAAACTTAGATGCTATCCACATGTACCATTCTGCAATTATGCCCAGCAGTTTCAGTGCAACTAATTTAGACAACTGCAACTATAATGAAGGCACCAATGCCATATTTTTTGTGAAATATCTGGAATACAGAGGTGATGTGGAACATTTTATTTCTTCAAAGCAGGTTTCACACTACAGCTACCTGAGTTCTTAGACAAATTAATGCCTTTCATCAGTAATTATGTTAATGATACAAAGTAACAGTTTTGCATTCCCATTTCTGGCTAGCAAGGCAGACCATAATACATAATTTCTTTCCAACATAACTATAACAGACATTTTAAAAAATATCAGTGTGAAAAAAATATTCTGGCATGCAATCTGGATGCTGACACTTAAAACACTGCACAGTGAGAAGAGAGGTACAGTGTCTGTGTATGTGTACATGTGCATGTGTGTTGTCCGTCTGTCTACCACAAATGTGAAGTTCCTTCCTGAATAATATACTAGAACTAGGGTTCATTGAAGAGAGAAAAAAAAACAACCCATAATATTTCATGTCATCTAGCATGACACTTCATGGGACAACAAATTGTAATAGCAATGTGCTGAAATATTAGTTAAACTGAGAAAAAGAAAACAAAAAACTCATACCTTATTTTTATCTTGACATAAAATGCATGGAGGATAGACACTGATTAAAAATACATATCTAAATATATCAAGTTAAAGTGTTGTGGCAAGCTAGGGGAATAAGATGCTAGCTTAGAACGTGCAGATGTTTCTGAACTAGAAATGTGGGTATATGTACAGGCTAACACAGAAGGTCTTTGGCTAACGAAGTTCGCAGATGACTGCAAACTAGGAGCCATAATTGAAACTCCTAATGATGTGGACATCCTACAAAAGGGCCTCAATGAGACAGATGCCTGGTGTCAAAGCCATGACCTCAAGCTCAATGCCAAAAAGTGCATTGTCATACATTTTGGCAAAAACTCTGTACCTATGAACTACCACATAGGTGGTAGGTTACTTAACATCTAAAGTGTGATAAGAGACCTTGGGACACAGGTGGACATTAGTCTCTTCTTTGATAAGCACATCGCCACAGTAGTCAGGAAATCCTTCTACATGGCACACCTCATCACAAAAGGTTTCTCATCCAGGAAAAAAGACGTCATTGTTCCCCTCTACTCATCACTCATTAGACCCATTATAGAATACAGTGCCCCTTTTGGTATGTACCTCACAAGACATCTACAACAACTGGAAAGGTCGCAAAAATACCTCACAAAGAGGATTACCAGCCTCAAACAGATGCCCTATGCAGACTGTCTCAAAAACCTCCAGCTTTACTCCGTCGCATATTGCCTACTCAGAGGCGATCTCTGCCTAACATACAAAGCTATGTCAAACCCAGAGCTGTTGGACATACTCCACTTAAAGAAATCCCAATCCCTCTGAGCTACACGCTCTTTGGGACCTAAACCTTGTCACCACAATAAACAGTACATGCTGGAGGGATTGATTCCTGTCCCAGAGACTTCCCATACTCTGGAACAAACTACCTATCTATATCAAACAAAGCTCCTCATGGGCACTCTTCAAGAAAAATCTTGATGATTGGATGGGAGATAGGAAATTCACCCCGGGGATCACTTCTGTGGCTCTGCTCAACAGGGGCACATGAAAATAATTTTCTTGGGTGGTGAAAGCCAGACTACCTTTTTGGCTAGGCTTATATAGGCCCTAGGGCCAATAGCCTAGTACCTACCTATGAACCTATGAAAATATGTAAGAAGAGGGCTGTCTGACCATCCTAATAATAAACAATAAAAGGAACATGTCTGGAGTATGAGCAATAAATATGCTATACAAAATTAGTATCTACCTAACAAGAAGGAAGCACTTTGTGAGCCCCCCAAAAGTACACCCCCATAGTGCCTTTTTTAGGCAAGGCTCAAAAGTCAAACCCACCCCCATAGACAGCACAAGGAACAAGAAACTAAGGGTAATGCTGCTAAATGCCAGAAGTCTTAACCTCAAGATGCACGCACTCAAAGCTCTCCTCAGTATGGAGAACATCGATATCTGTGCAGTGACAGAAACCTGGTTCAAGGCTCCAGAGAGCACCCCAGCACTACCAGGCTATACCTCGTATCATGCTTTTTGGCCCCAAAACCCGGACCGAACCACAAAAGGAGGGGAGTTTCCATATTTATCAAGGATATCCACACCTCCAGGTTAGTGGCATTGCAAGTATCGGAGACCATCCATGTGCAACTAACAGTGGGCAAGACTGCTTTTCAGTTTATAGCATCCTACAGACCACCCTCTCAAAGTCAGGAATCCCATTCAGCTTTCCTGAAAACATTGGAGAACATGAAGATCTCTCCGAACACCATTATAATGGGCGACTTCAACTACCCAAACATTGACTGGGAGCACTACTCAAGCCCCAGCACCTTAGCCCAAAGATTCCTGGAAATTATAAACTCAAATGCTATGGAACAACTAGTCACCACTCCCACAAGAGGGGACAACATACTAGACCTGATCATTACCAACTTGGGGACTCTATGCTCCACACCAGAAGTATATCCCTCATTGGTAAGATCAGACCATAAATTAATTTCACTGGATGTCCACATCCCGACCCCACCCCAGCCCAGAAAACCACAGTGAAAAACTTCTCAAAAGTGAACTTCTCACTTCTCAAAACTGAGGTGGAATCCTTCAAGGCCCCAGGGCCAGTGGAAACTACAGCCCAAACTGCAGAATCCTATATAAATGCATTCTACGGACATCTCCAGGAATGCATGGATCATGCTATCCCAAACAAAACCAAGACCCAATCATCCAAAGGCAGGCGTCCAGTCTGGTGGACCCCTGCCATAAATAAACTGTACAACAGAAGGAGGAAGCTACTACATGATAGAGCAAAATCCCTAATAGGGAAGGCATCTCTGATCAGTACTAGCAAAAAATTACGATCCCTCATAAAATCCTCCAAGGCCAGCTTCGAGAGAAAAATTGCACAGGACACCAAAGACAATCATAAGGCTTTTTTCAGTTATGTTAGAAACCTGGGATGCAACTCCCAGACTTGTTCTGAGTTGATTCTAAATGACAAAAATACACTGAACCCACAGACAGCCCCAATATCCTGGCAGACAGGTTCAGTGCAAACTTCTCCACCCCTCCGCCACCCAAAGAGCAAGTATCTATCCGGCAGAGGGCTGCCTCCCAAACATCTCAGATGCTCAGGTGAAGGCTGCCCTCTCCAAAGCAAAAAACACTGCTTCCATGGGACCAGATGGTGTCCCAGGTTGCGTCCTACATGAACTACAAGAGGAACTAATCCCTCAAATAAAACAGCTATACAATCTCAGCCTCACTACAGGATATGTGCCCACAGAATGGCGTACAGCAACAGTGGTCCCACTCCACAAAGGTGGAGCCTCTACGGACCCTGGAAACTATTGTCCCATAAGCCTGACTAGCTTAGTCTGCAAGGCTATGGAGAGGATCATCATGGAGCTCATAAACAAAGACATTGGGGACCTACAGACACTAGATCCTACCCAGTTCGGCTTTGTCAAGGGCAGATCCTGCCTTTTGAACCTGGTTGACTTCTTTGAAACAGTCACCAAAGCCATAGATGAAGGGAAGGTAGTCCACACAGCCTATCTGGACCTTGCAAAGGCATTTGACACAATACCCCACTCGGGCATCATAGATAAGCTATCCAGCTTAAATATAAACCCCTATGTCACAAGATGGGTCGCAAACTGGCTCAAAGACAGAACCCACAGAGTGAGAGTTGCTGGAGCCATGTCAGACTCGAAACCGGTCACAAGTGGTGTCCCACAGGGTTCTGTCCTGGGACCACTCTTGTTCGGTATATACTTTTCCGAGGTACAGGCAACGTGGGAGGACTATGGCTCACCAAGTTCGCAGATGACTGCAAACTGGGTGCCATAATCAACTCTCCAGCTGACACAAACATCCTTCAACAAGGTCTCACAGAGACAGATAACTGGTGCCAGTGCCATGGTTTAAAGCTAAATGCCAAAAATGTATAGTCATACCCTTTGGCAAAAACAATGTGCCCACAAATTACCACATAGGCGGAAACCCATTAAGTACAGAGAAAGTTATTAGGGACCTGGGGACCCAAGTTGATAGCAATCTCTCCTTTGAAAACCACATTGCCAAAGTGGTTAGAAAGACCTTCTACATAGCCCACCTCATCATGAAGGGTTTCACATCTAGATCAAGAGAGGTAATCGTGCCCCTTTATTCATCCCTCATCAGGCCCATCATAGAATACAATGCCCCTTTTGGGATGTACCTTACCCGACACCTGCAGCAATTAGAAAGACCCCAAAAGTATCTCACCAAGAGGATCAAGGGTCTCAAACAGATGCCATATGCTGCTCGGTTAAAAACTCCAGCTCTACTCAGGTGCATACCACCTACTTGAGGTGATCTATGCCTGACATACAAAGCTATGTCAAATCCAGAATTAATGGACATGCTCCACCTCAGTAAATCTAAATCCCTTAGAGCCACATGCTCGAGGGACTTGAACCTCAGCACAGAAATAAATAGAACTTGCTGGAGGGACAGGCTCATAACCCAGAGGCTCCCTTCGCTCTGGAATAGAATTCCAGTTCATGTGAGGCAGAGCACCTCACTGAATCTCTTCAAGAAGAATCTCGATAAGTGGATGGGGGATCATAGGTTTGTCCCAGGGATTACTCCCGTGTCACTATTAGACAGAGGCACAGTAAACTAAACCTTAAAAAGGGCACAGTATACTCAAATCAAGGGGTGGCATAAGCCATACAGAATCAGGATAGGCTTATAATTGCCCCAGGGCAGATAGCCTAGTATGAACCTATGAACCTATGAACCTATAAAATGAAATAAACTGAGTCAGTAGCTGTCCATTATTTGACACTGACATAGTTAAAATCAAATTATGTATAAATCGCATATTTTGAGAATTTAGTAATAACTTTCTTATAATGATAAAATGTTGAGCACTAGGACCTCAATGAGTGTAAGATTTGTGGTTACTAATATTACTATCAGAATTATAATTTTTGTATGAACAATACTAAGTACCCACACAACAGAACTCACAAGTAGAGAGTAACATGCCATTCTTATCATGTCCAGTTTTATTGAGACACAAGACAGAAAACTACACACATTTTTATTTTACTTTATATTTTGGTGAACAGGTTAATCCTACTTGGCCTGTGGATTCTTTTCAGGGGTGACCCTGGTGTTAAGTGGTATCCTTTCTTCACCAAGAATGACGCCAAAGTATAAAGAAAAAAAACTGACTGACTTTAACAATTAGCTAAATAACTGATGTCATTCTAAGGGATCCAGTATGTGTCAGCATGGGATGAGATGCTTGATAACTATGCTTTCTTCACTAGGGATGGATTGCAGTTTTCATTTCAAGGTTTCCACATACTCGAGAAAGCTTTTGCTGCCTCCATTGTGCCTTTTTAGGCAGGGTCCAGCTAATGGGCCTTCCAAATTAAGTACCAAAACAAGCCAACTACCAAACCACATTAGGTTTGCTAATACTCAATGCTAAAAGTCTAAACAATACATTACCAGACTTAGAGGTCCTCCTGTATTTGAAGCACATACTTGTGTGTGCATCTTTCCAGAAACTTAGTTTAGGTGGTCAGAGAACAACTGCTCATTATCTGGGTTTTGTGCTTACCTCTCATTTAGACTTGATGGAAACTGTGGTATCATATCAATATTTGTTGAACACCACATTATCTCAAGACTGAGACCCAGAGGAGGCAGAGCCAAAAGCGGCCAACTGAAAGCAGCAAACTTCAAGAGATCTCTAAAATTACTATAAAATACAGGAAAATAATTAGATTATCAAATTAAAACTTATCAATTACTACTAATAATAGTTCAGTCAATCAAACAGGAAACTTTTGTGGTCTTATTTAAAAATGTTCCTGTCAAACTAAGCTAAAGACTATTTCATTGTATGAAACTGTACAACTCTAAGAACTCCCACTCAGAGACTTCACTGAAGAAAGATCTACAACTGGTAACTAGCACTCTATAAGATCTGTCCTTGAAAATTGATGGATTAAAAAAAAACTAGGAAATCTAAGAGAAAACTGTCAAAAACATATAGATGCCTTTAAAGAACTGATTCAACAACATCAAATTAAAATAACAGGTATTGAAACCTCCCTAAATGACATTGATGGCCGATTTAAAGAAGAAGAATTACAGACAGATTTTCTTCTCAAGCAAAATACTTCACTGGAAAATAAAAATACATGACCTTGAAAACAGGGAGAGTAGATGCGATTTCTTTCTGAGATGTGTGAAGGTGAGGACATTATTTATTTTTTAAATTCCTGGATATTTGAAATCTTAGATTTACAAGAGGGCTTCTCTGAAGGTATAGAAAGTGCTCATAGAGCTATAGGGAAACCAGCACCAACATCATCATAGTCAACTTCTAGATCTATTGTAATAAAGTTTTTATCTTATATTGACAAAGAATTAGTTCTTAAAACAACTTGGAGAAAAGCCCCTTAAAATACAAAGTCAAATTAGACTGGATAATGGCTATTCCAACAAAGTATAAAAAATGAGGAAAAACTTTGGCCCCTTATAAAATTATTGAAGCAAAACAACATCCAAGATCAAATTATTTATCTAGCCAAGACAAAGATTCAGCTAAAAAAATGAAGTAAGAATTTTTAACAACATACAAGAAGCTTCCTCTTTTATTAAAACAACAATGTCATTCCTGTCACAGAAGAAATGGGCTGTTTTTTTTCCTTCACTAAAAAGATCTTCAGATAAGAACTCTTGGATTGATTTAAAAAAGAAGAAACAAAACAGGTTCTACTAAAAATCCTGCTGCTCAATCTTTCAAAGCATCTACTTCAAAATGCATTTAGTCTTTTATATCATATTATTTAGTAACTCCAATACTTAACATAAGCATTTCATTTATTATTTAACAACTACAGGTATTCTTATATACATATATATATATATATAGATATATATATATATATATATACATATATATATATACTGTACAAACAGTCCCAATAATTATTCTAGGATCCTGGTCTCCTGCTTCCTAAGGTAATCTTTTTTTAATTGTCTATGTTTCAGAATTTTGGTATTTAATATCATAGTAAGAGCAAACTAATGCTGATTTACATGTTCGCAGCTTCTCAGTTTAACACCCATCTCTTCACTTTGGAAAACAGAAGGTTGGAGAGTTATGTCTGGATGTTTTTCCTAGTGCACCCGATAATGATTCCTGATAGCAATACTCCTTTTAACTAAAAACTAATGTGATCTTTATGAAAGATCATCCAGACACTTGAAAACAAAGTATTGGTACAGTTTGAGAAGTGCTCACATTATTAAGATTTCTGTTGTCTTAAAAGTCACAAAGCTGATTGTGAAACCACTGAATGTTGTTTTATTAGATTTAGCGCTTTCGTTTGGCGTTCGCCACAAGACTTCCTCAGAATCCTGTGGAAGTCTTGTGGCATATGCCAGACGAAAGCGCTAAAGCTAATAAAACAATGTTCAGTGGTTTCACAATCAGCTTCGTGAGTTTTATTTCTTAGTTGTTGGATTGTATTCTGGGATTTCTGTTGTCTTACATTCTGTCACTTAGGTCATTCATCTTCCTTATGCATCAGAAATATAACAGAACATTTAACTTATTATATGCTGTTTTTCATGGATCATTTTACTGGCTATCTGTAAATGAAAGCTATTTGATTTGAACTTAATATTATACTGAAGAAAAAAAGGAGAAAACACTAGTCTGTTATTGAATAAGATGATTTTTCATCATTTTAACATCAAATGAAAACAAAAACGTAGGACTTGTGTTGTAGTCTCTGACAATTATATAGATTTCAATGACATTGAGCAAACCAGACTTAATGATACAAAAAATAATTTAAAAATAAAAGATGCCCCCATTTACCAGAAATAATAATGAATGTTGTGGTCACACTTGGAGCATCTTGATTTTGCAATTTAAAGCAATATTATTAATAATCAACACATATGTCATATGCTTATTAAAATACAATATGCTTATTATATTAAAGATATTTTTAAGACTTCTGTCTATATAAACATACATATTAGTCTAATATATTATTTATACTGACTTTCAGAGCTTCTTTATGCATTTATCTTATCACTGGCAAAAAGGAAAAATGAGATTATATTTCTTACAATATCCTTTTTTTCTTGCTGAAATATTCAAAAGAAATATTATGTAGTCATTGTGTGTTTATATATTTCACACAAAATACTTTGAATTGATGTGGAAAGATGAAGGTCACCAGTCATCTGATATTAAACTGAGACAAGCAGGCAGATTTATTAACATAACTAACAGTTCTACCAATGTGTATTTCTTGTTATTAGCTGTGTATCAGCTAACTAGATTTGCAAGCAACCTTCTTAGTTTAAGTGTAAAAAACTTCTGAAGAATGGCTATTTTATGTAGAGTTTAATGCAATCCAGTGAGCAAATTATTATTTCTTCAAATATTTCAGATGCTCACTCATACTGGAATCAGTGGACTTGTAAATATAATTTTTCTTCATGCCAATACCAATTATCAGCAATGTTTTTTCTATAGTATTTCTTCCTGAATTTACAAGATAAATACTATTCATACACTATATATAATTCTAACTGAAATAAATGTTAAATTCCCTTAGGACTGAATACTTTTCTAGATCCTTAACTGTTTTATTGTGACACCCTTCAGTTAACTGATAAACATATATCTATGTCTATATATATATATATATATATATATATATATATATATGTGTGTGTGTGTGTGTGTGTGTGTGTGTGTGTGTGTGTGTGTGTGTGTGTGTGTGTGCTATAATCCAGTATTGTCTGGCGGCAATAATAATAAAAAATGAATAATAGAGTATTTCTTCACCATGTAATAAACAACTTTTAACAGAAAACTATTTGACTCATATACAATATGAAGGGTGTCATGACTGAAGTATGGCTGGTTTAGTGTTATTTCTTATATAATAATAGCAATTCATAAATATAATTATCACAATGAGAGTTTACCAATTACGGATGAAAGTTGTACAATGTAGAGCATGACTTGTTTATATGTTTTATACCTTACCAATATTCTTGAAGTAGTTGCATTTAGATAAGTAATACAGACAATAAGCATCTCCTCTGTTTCTTATTATAATGGGGAAATATAAAGGTCTCTTAATCAATATAAAGAGTTATTATAAATAATATGCAACTTAGCAGTATTTCAAATTATATGACAATCATAACTCTCTACTTATTATAACCTAAATGTTGCAGTTATTCTTGATAAGGTTTATTTATAGTTATTTTCATAAATAGTCTCTTTTAAACATATATTCTATGGGACTCAACTTCAAGTTGTTTGGTTAACATAATAGGTAGTTTAATGGATCATTTTATATCTAATAGACTAGAAATATTGCTGATTCAATGTTTGATATTGGAATTGAAAATTTTTTTACTAATTTGTTTTATACAATATTTTTTTTAATTTATTTTCTTAATAGGCCTGAAAAATATACACCCAAAACTTAAATAGAATCAAAACTACTTTGTCAACATTAATTATTTATAACTTTGCTGATAAACATGAAATACCACAACTAAGAGAGAGTAATTGGATTTTGATAACAAGCAATAATAATAATCTTAAAATCCAGCCAAAATTTTATGGAGCCAACCTTACCTTTTTAAATATTAGTGGTCTAAATAACCCAAGGAAAAGAGTGAACCTAATAAAATATCTGAATATACAAAAAAGCCCAATTAGTCTTCCTTCAAGAAGCTTTTTTTTAAACATCTATAGCAGTATTTGGCAATCTAGTAATTAATCAATCCTTGCTCATTCTTCTCATAAATCAAATAAATGAAGGGTAATGATTCTTTTGAGGAAAAATATAATTAACCCCCAGATTGTCTATAAATATGAGGATCAAGATGGACTTCTTTCTATGGTTATCTGAAAATGTAATAATAGGGTTTGGACTTTAGTTAATCTCTACTGGTTTCCAGGTATGGGATTAGAAACAGATACAAAACACCTAGAGCTTATCACCAACACATACAAGGGTAACTTAATAATAGGTGGTGAATTTTATCTGTATAATAGACAACTCTGATACTATAATAAGAGAACTTTACGACTAACTTCTTCTGCAATATTTCTTAAAAATGGACCAAGATACTTAATTTAATAGATACTTTTAACATAAAAGAATATAATTCATTTAAAACTACACATCAAGATTACAGGTTTGGCACTCAAACATGAACAGATAGAATTTTTATGTCTCAACATTTAATTTTGAAAACCTCATTCTTTTCTCTACTTCCCTGCCCTGTTTCTAATCATAATTCCTTCATCCTCAAATTTCATACTGATTATAAAAAGCTAATCTCCACTACCAGAATTTCTGCATATGTAACAAAAAGCAAATAATTTAAACCTTGGCTTGTCTCAGAACTACAATTTTTTTCTAGAAAGAAACTATACACCAGAAGTAAATACAATCATACTATGGGACACTTTAAAAGCTTATATATGTTAAAATTCTTACATGGTTTAAAAATAAGATTAAAGAATGAGACTCAGAATTATAAAATATTCAATCTCAACTCTCATTAATCAATTCCAATAACTCCAAGAATGTATTTGAGAATAAGAAAAATAGAAGAATAAACAAGAGATATACTGACATGTTATCCCACAAAGCTAATATAGTGTTAGAAAAATTAAAAATAAATTCATGTGCCCTGTCTCCTAAATATATGCATAATTTATCAATGAGAGTGAAACTTCACTCTAAATCCAATAATATTTATATATTTCATGAAAGGCAAAAAAAGTATCTGACATAGGAGATATGCTGGATACCTTTAAATACCATTACACAGATCACAATAAAACAAAGAACTTACAAGACATTATTTTAAACCTAGACCTAGCCCCTCTTAATGTCAAGAACATTCTGGATAAATTGGAAACTGATCTACAGTCTCAAATTTCATATAAGGATGTTACAAACAAAATTAAAAACTCAAAACCAACAAAGTTTAAGGATTGTACAGTATAATTACAGAAGTATATAAATTATTTCCTACATCTGTCACCTCACTCCTTCATAAATCTTTAATAGAAGTTCAAACACAAAGTATCATTCCTCCTTCTTGGACATATTCTTTGATTACTCCAATTCTAAAAGAAAATAAAGATCCACAAGATTGTAGTTCATATAGGCCAGTATCTCTCTTAAATAATGACTATAAAATTATCTCCATCTTAGTTGACAGAATAAATATTCCATTATCTCATATAACCAATGAGGACCAATCAGGATTTATTCATAACAGGCATATGCATGATAATATCAGAAGAATTTTAACTCTTGTTGACTTCTTAAATAGAAATAACAAAGAAGTTTTGATAACTGGCTTAGATATAGAAAAACATTTTGATTCCTTACATTGGTTTTATTTATTTCAAGTCCTAAACTTATTTGATCTTCTTCCCTCCTTTACCTCACTTATAAAAAATACATACAAATATAACTTAGTCTATATTAGACTTGGTCCTTTTACCTCAGAACCCATTTCTTTAACTAAAGGAACTAAACAATGATGTCCCATGTCTCCCATTTTATTTGCCCTTGCTATAGAAAATTTTTGCAGTAATAATAATAATAATAATAAATAACTCAGAAGTTTCTGGTATTAATATATATAATTACTATAATTCCAAATTAATGTTATTTGCAGAGGATATCTTACTCACACTCCCCAACTCAAGGACAGTATTATCAGAACCAGATTCTTTGGTAAATAAATTTCAAAACATGGATACTGAAAAGTAACATTTCTGGGCTTCAGTTTACTAAATTAAAATCTAAATACATGATATTAACTACAAAGAAAAAATTCAAGAAGGCAAAAGCACATTATTGGCAAACAAACAAACTCTCTTGATTATCTAGGTATCATCCTATGAGATATTATTGAGAAGATAGTAGAAACAAATTATAATAATATTATAAATATGATTAAAACATATACAGACAACTGGAATAAAATATTTATTGCCTTCAAAGATAGACTAAAACTAATAAAAATTATTCTTCTTCCAAAAATCTTATACATAGCCAATGCTATTTCTATACTTCCTAAAAAAACTTTCTTACAAACCTAAATAAGTTTTTATTAAAATTCCTTTGGTACTCTAATAAAAACAGAATTGCTCTCGCACACCACATTAGGTGATGGGATCAAGGAGGACTACATTTCCCAGAGACTGAAACCTATATCAATGCTGCAATATTTAAAATTATTATAAATTGGATTGACCCAAAATATAATTAAAATTGGAAATCTTTAGATTTAACTATAATACAAAATGAGAACAATTTTTATCTAAAACTTCTCTAGATGATAAATCCAATATGTTTTGGCATTTTCTTTGTTATAGTGTGTAATACAATATATCAAAATTTGCAAAATTAAATTCCATAAATTGCATCACAAACATCTTTAGGGAATTCATGAATGCCTACATAGACAGTAAAATCTAGTATGAATTATTAATACCATTTAGTATTACAAAAATTTTGATAAGGTATATATAAATAACTTCACCTCCTGGGGATCCAAAAACTTCTTTGTTGGCAAAAATGTATAAAAAATCACACAAAGTAATAGATACCCAAAATCTAATGAAAAATTATGACTTGCCTTCACAAGATTGGTTACCTTTACAAAGCATTTTAATGTATTCTCAAGATCTTTGTAATAAAATCAACAGTTCCTCATTTAATGAAAAACCAAAACTACTAACATATTTATATGAAATCTCGTATAATGAGTTTAAAATAGACAATGTCACCTCAAAACTATACAGAATATTAATAAATAAAACAAGACCGCATCATAAATATCAGTCTTATATTACTATGGAAAAATCTCCAAACTTATCTCTAGAAAATAAATCAAATATTTTATTATCTGTCACATATACATTTCAGTCACAATACTGGAGAGTATATAGTTGGAAATTTAAACATAGAGCATTTTTAACTCCTGATAAGATAGCCAAATTTAATAAATCTAAAAATATCTCATGTTGGGGATGCTCTCAAATTTGTAAAGCTGGCTGGGTACATATTTTTTATAAATGTCCTAAACTAAAACAATTTTGGTGTGATATTGACAATTTTTTGAAAGCATTGTTTTTTATAGTTATTCAGTCTCACAAAAGCTATAGTTCTATTTTAATGAAATTGAATCTTATCATCTGAAAAAAGGTAACTTGTATTTACTATGGATAATATTGGCAATTGCTACGAAATGTATTTCCAGAAAATGGAATTCCATGGTGTCTTGTTTAGCTCTACTAAAAGAAATAGCACTCAAGGAAGTCAAGATTAAAGAATTCAGAATTTATCCCAAACCATTAATAAAAAATCCTTGGGTAAACGTTTTATTTCTCATTGAAACTATACACATGGACTTTAACTCTCTCTAAAAGTATTTATAATACAACTTAGGTTTATTGTTGTGATTTGAGACATTTTTATACTATTGTTTTATTTCATTATTAATCTTTTTTTTTTCAGGCCAGTTGTAAATACTGTATATAGTTATTTCTTTAATTTGTTTAGTTGACTACGCTATAAAAGATTTATTGTAAAATGTTTATTTTTATAAAAAAATACAAACATTTTGAATAAAAAATGCTGAGACCTAGAGACCCACAAGCAGAACATAGAGATTCAAATCACAGTAAATAGGATAGACTATCAGATCATTTTGTACTACAGGATGCCCTCTCTAAGTCCCCTAAAAACCATATAACAGTCATAAATATTCTTGGTGAACTCCCTATAAGCGGGCACTCTTTTACCCTGAGAGACTTCAAATAAAAACCTATACCACCAATGTAGGATATGCACAAAAATTCTTAGATTAAATAAACAATAATTCCTTGGACCAAGTCATTAGAGAATCTGCTAGAGGACAGAATATGCTTGACCTTGTCCTCACAAACTTAACATTTGTTTATTTTCTTGCTATCCCCTTTGCCGGTTTTGTCCAAACAAAAGCTAGTAACTTTCTCCTTCAAATTTTCCAAAAATACTGATGCAAGCATCACAGAAAGCAAAGACTTCAAATGTCCAGATCTCCAAAAATTCTATGATGAGATATCCAATTTGAGTATAGTAGTATTACCCAATTTATCAATGCTGCAAAGAGTTATACTGACAAACTCTACTTGCACTTAGACAAATGTATTGACATGACAGTCTCAACTAGATCCAAACAAAAATGAAAGTTGAAATGCCAACCAGCTTGGTAGTCCAGATACATTACCAAGCTATACAATAATATAAATAAATGTCTTTACATATATATGGTAAACCAAAAAAATTAAAATCAAGGAAAACATCAGATAGCTAGCCAAGAAATTAAAAAAAATACTACCAGGAAAGCAAGCCTATCTGATGAATTCATATTGTTTGTTTATCGGGAAAGTCTGACTGTGCCCACACCCACAGGGCACCCATTTTCAACAGAGGCCCACAGAGACAATCTCCAGGTTACATCACAAAATGCATTCTACAAATATTATACATTGCAGAATTATTGCAAAAGACATTTTACATTACAAATTCATATAGATATAGTACATTAAATGTAATGCAACAATAAAATATTTTGTTTACAAATATTATACAGCAGCAAACAGTGACTCTGGATGTGCACTAGATTAAAAGCAGATATCAGAAAAGTGATACAACTTCAGGGGTATTACTACACAGATATAAGAAACATCAGATTTGAAAACAGATTATACAGCAAAATAATTGTTATAAGAAAGTCAGATAAGAAAGACAGAGTGGAGATGGAGAGGACAAGGGGTATGTGTGGTGGGGAAAGGGGATTATTATGGTAGGAAGGGTTCAGCCTGGGTTGGAGCAAGATCAGAGCCAGGAGTTAAAAAGGAAGTCATTTAGAGTATGTTTTAAAGCAGGAAAGTTAATTTGTTCTGATGGCTAAAGGCAGTGAGTTCCAAGTTTTGGCTATGAAGCAGGAGTACAGGTTTGTCTCTGCATTTTTATTAGGTATATGGATATTTATTTAGTTATGTATTTATTTACATTTGTTTACCGAGGAAGTTCAACTGGGCCATAAGCCCATTTTCAGCAGAAGCCCAGGGAGAAAAGCTCCACAGAAATATAAGCAAAATACAATAATTAGATAGTTCAATTGTATACATATAGTAAAATGCAGAATACACATCATCTAGTTAGTCTATACAAAGAACTATTCAATAAAGTTTTCTAGTAGATACAGGTTCAAATAGAAAAACACAAGAATTTCAGTAAAGATCACTGTGAGAAAAATAAAATTAGTAATGTTTACATATTAAATAATAGTTATGAACAAAATAGAGAGAAGTTGTATTATGGAAACCAAAGCTA
Organism: Protopterus annectens; assembly: GCF_019279795.1. Taxonomy (NCBI): domain Eukaryota; kingdom Metazoa; phylum Chordata; order Ceratodontiformes; family Protopteridae; genus Protopterus; species Protopterus annectens. The sequence continues at coordinate 727,394,224 of NC_056732.1, forward strand.
ACTGCAAATCCTTCCTTTGTTATGTCAGGAAAATAAGGAATAGCACTCAACACTGTGCAAAGCTTATTCAAAATGGTACCATCTACTCTGCTCCAGTGGCTATTTCCATAAGGAAACAATTGTTGTGCTTACTTCCTCTCAGCGACAATTATTATAAGTCTACATATCTCGGAGGGACTCCAGAACAGAAAATACATTATCTATGGGGCCTAATAATATAACTGGTTACCATATTAATAGAACTAACCAAGCACTAGCAAACCCACTCCTTAATCTCCTTAACCTGAACTTAGTAACAGGCTTTGTCCACAGGTGTGACACACAGCTATTGTGATGCCACTTCATTATGATGTCCCATCACAGTCTGATGAGTCTAAAATACAGAGCCAAGGAACATATCATAACTGACCTAATAAACCGTGATTGTGTGTGCAAGTGACCAGATGGAAGGGGAGTAAGGCTAGGTGTATCAGAGGTGGGTTCAAATTGTTTTATCATGGTGTGGATGGGAGGAGAAATGGTGTAGGAGTTATTCTGAAGGGACAGTATGCTAAGAGTGTTTTGGAGGTGAAAAGAGTGTCAGATAGAGTGATGTTTATGAAGCTGGAAATTGATGGTGTAATGATGAATGTTGTTAGTGCATATGCTCCGCAAGTTGGGTGTGCAATGGATGAGAAAGAAAAATTTTGGAGTGAATTGGATGAAGTGGTGATGACTGTACCCAAGGGTGAGAGAGTGGTGATTGGAGCAGGTTTCAATGGGCATGTTGGTGAAGGGAACAGAGGGGATGAGGAAGTGATGGGTAGGTATGGTGTTAAACAAAGGAATGCAGAAGGTCAGATGGTAGTGGATTTTGCGAAAAGGATGGACATGGCTGTGGTGAATACATATTTTAACAAGAGGGAGGAGCATAGGGTGACATACAGGAGTGGAGGAAGATGCACACAGGTGGATTATATGTTATGTAGGAGGGCCAGTTTAAAGGAGATTGGAGACTGTAAAATGGTGACTGGAGAAAGTGTCGTTAGGCAGCATAGGATGGTGGTTTGTAGGATGACGTTGCTGATCAAGAAGAGGAGGAGGAGTGTGAGGGCAGCACCAAGGATCAAATGGTGGAAATTGAAAAAGGGTAATTGTGAGGTGGAGTTCAGGGATGAGTTAAGACAGGCACTGGGTGGCAGTGAAGAGTTACCAAATAGCTGGGTAACTACAGCAGAGCTAGTAAGGGAGATGGCTAGAAAGGTGCTTGGTATCACATCTGGACAGAGGAAGGACGACAAGGAGACATGGTGGTGGAATGAGGAAGTACAGGAGAGTATACAGAGAACGAGGTTGGCAAAGAAGAAGTGGGATTGTCAGAGAGATGAAGAAAGTAGACAGGAGTATAAGGAGATGAAGTGCATGGCAAAGAGAGAGGTGGCGAAGGCTAAGGATAAGGCATATGAAGAGTTGTATGAAAGGTTGGACACTTAGGAGGGAGAAAAAGACCTGTACCGAGTGGCTAGACAGAGGGACCGAGCTAGGAAAGATGTGCAGCAGGTAAAGGTGATAAAGAATAATAAGGGAAACATACTCACAAGCGAGGAGAGTGTGTTGAGGAGATGGAAAGAGTACTTTGAGGGGTTGATGAATTAAGAGAATGAGAGGGAGAGAAGGTTGGATGATGTAGGGATAGGGAATCATGAGGTACAATGGATTAGCAAGGAGAACGTAAGGATAGCTATGAAGAGAATGAAGAATGGAAAGGGTGTTGGCCCAGATGACATACCTGTGGAAGCATGGAGGTGTTTAGGTGAAATGGCAGTGAAGTTTTTAACCAGATTGTTTAATGAAATCTTGGAAAGTGAGAGGATGCCTGAGGAATGGAGAAAAAGTGTTTTGGTACAGATTTTTAAGAATAAGGGTAATGTGCAGAGCTGTAGGAAAGAGTAGTGGAAGCAAGGTTAAGAAGGGACGTGATGATTAGTGATCAGCAGTATGGTTTCATGCCATGAAAGAGCACTGCAGATGCGATCTTTGCTCTGAGAGTGTTGATGGAGAAGTACAGAGAATGTCAGAAGAAGTTGCATTGTGTTTATATAGACTTAGAGAAAGCATATGACAGGGTGCCTAGACAGGAGTTGTGGTATTGTATGAGGAAGTCAGGAGTATCAGATAAGTATGTAAGAGTGGTACAGGATATGTACGAGGGTAGTGTGACAGTGGTGAGGTCTGCGGTGGGAGTGACAGATGCGTTTAAGGTGGAGGTGGGGTTACATCAAGGATCAGCTCTGAGCCCTTTCTTATTTGCAATGGTGATGGACAGGTTGACAGATGAGATCAGACAGGAGTCCCCGTGGACTATGATGTTTGCAGATGACATCGTGATCTGTAGTGAGAGTAGGGAACAGGTGGAGGAGACCCTGCAGAGATGGAGATATGCTCTAGAGAGAAGAGGAATGAAGGCCAGCAGGACTAAGACAGAATATATGTGTGTGAATGAGAGGGAGGATAGAGGAATGGTGAGGATACAAGGAGTAGAGGTGGCGAAGGTGGATGAGTTTAAATACTTGGGTTCAATAGTTCAGAATAACGGTGAGTGTGGAAGAGAGGTGAAGAAAAGAGTACAGGCAGGATGGAGTGGGTGGAGAAGAGTGTCAGGAGTGATTTTTGACAGACGAGTACCTGTAAGAGTGAAAGGGAAGGTCTACAAGAGGGTAGTCAGACCAGCTATGTTATATGAGCTGGAAACAGTGGCATTGACAAAAAGGCAGGAGTTTGACCTGGATGTGGCAGAATTAAATATGTTAAGATTTGCACTGGGTGCGACGAGGGTGGACAGGATTAGGAATAAGTAAATTAGAGGGTCAGCCCAGGTTGGAAGGTTTGGAGACAAAGCCAGAGAGGCACGATTACATTGGTTTGGACATGTGCTGAGGAGGGATGCTGAGTATATTGGGAAAAAGATGCTAAGGATGAAGCTACCAGGTAACAGAAAAAGAGGAAGGCCTAAGATAAGGTTTATGGATGTGGTAAGAGAGGACATGCAGGTGGTTGGTGTGACAGAGCAAGATACACAGGACAGGAAGAAATGGAAACAGGTGATCTGCTGTGGCGACCCCTAACGGGAATGGCCGGAAGAAGATGATGATGATGATGATGATCAAAAATCTTATCAGACTTGACGCCAGCAGTTTGGCTTTGATAAAGGCAAATCCAGTATGTTGAATCTAGTTAACTTCTTTAAAAGGGTGACTCAAGCTGCCATCTGTGGGCTAGCTGTCCATACAGCATACCTAGTCCTCAACAAGGCATTTGATATCATACCACATGTACACATAGTAAAGAAACTAAATGAGCTCCAAACTGACCTGTGAGTAGTTAGATGGATAGCAAACTGGCTTAAAGACAGAAATCATATGGTCAGAGTATTGGGTGTATCCTCTAGGAACATAAAGGTGACCAGTGACGTCCCTCAGCGATCAATGCTGGGATCTCTACTATTTCTGGAGCATTTGTATATCAAATGATGATCTAAGCTAACATAATCCATGGATGATTGTAAGCTGAGAGTTACTATCAAGTCTCATAGTGACATACAGGCACTCCAGTAGGAGCTTACTCTCATCAATAACTTTTGTACAAAAATGATCTCAAAGTTAACGTGAAAAAATTAAACATTGTCACCTTCTGTAAGCAACCTATTGCTCCAGCTTATCGCATAGAAAGCTCACCACTTCAAATTTAGAAGGTTGTGCAAAACTGAGGCACTTGGATAGATAACTCCCTGATATTTGACCACCATGTTGCAATGGTGGTTAGGAAAACCTTTTATTAGGTACTCCTAATTCAAAGGAAGTCCTCATCTTCTTGTACTTCATGCTGATTAGGTTTATTATAGAGTATAATACCCCATTGGGATGTACTTACAAAGCTTATCAGGCAACTGGAAAGATCCCAAAAGTTAATAATTAAAACGATTAAGAGCTTAAAACACCTGAGCTAATAGAAAAGACTGGAAACTATATTTCTTTATTCAGTATCATGCAGACTCCTTGGGGCAATCTGTGCCTTGCAGTATGGGGTCATAAGTGATCCAGTAGTCCAAGAACTCTTATACCTTCATAAATCAAACATGGCAGATATGTTCCAACAAATCAACAAGACAAGGTGGAGGGATAGCGCTGGCTTGCAGTACTTACTACTTTTACTGGAACACACTTCATCTCCAAATTAAGTTGTGTGACACACTATCTGCTTACAGAAAGGAGCTGGATAACTTGATGGGTATTCATAAATTCACCCCAGTATGACTGACCTGTACCTCCTTGTAAAAGGAGGAAAAGCCTAAGGGTGGGTACTGGCAAGGCAAGAATGGTCACTTGGCTCAGTTGCCTTGTACATTCTATGACCCTATGAGACTAGAGGTCATATCCTTACTGACAGAGGGAAATCTGGGCAAACCACCAGGAAAATTTATCTTCTCTTTTTGTTAACTACTGTGGGATTGTTTACATCCACCTGAGATACCACCAACTCAGGCTGATGAGCCTCAGTTTAATGTCTCATCTGAAGGATGTCACATTTGAGAATGCAGCACCCCCCTTATGCTGCACTGCAATATTAGTAATGGAAAATGAACCCAAGCACCTGGCACTGGAATAAAACCCACAGCCTTCTAATCTTTCAGTATTCCAAGTGAGTATGCTACCTGTCACGTGACTAACACTGACTCTCTAATGGGAGAGGCAATCCTTCCACATACCCCATGCAGGGGCTTTACCACTGTACCTCTTAATTAATATAACCAAGTCTGAAGTCACAAGATCTGAGGGTAGGTTATACACTGTGCAGGTTTGAGCTTGTTCACTGCAAATAGCTTATATTACTGGGCCTCAGTAAAACGGGGCCTGAAGAATTCATTAACCACCTTCCCGCTTCAAGTGCCATTAATCTTATTAGAAAGTCAACATACCAGGAAGAAAATGAATAAGACATTTCCTGAATGGCTACCTTCCTCCAGAAGCTGAAGGAGTAAGTACTGAACACATTTATGACCCCTGGTAGAGGGCAGTGGCAGCTTCTAATCAGCACCAGTGTTCTACAGGTAGGAGAAGTATCCTTCAGTCACTGTTGGTTTCAGTCCCATTTCAACCTTATGCTGCCAGGATAATCCATTTACTGGTTACCCTACTGGTATCCATATCATCCATAATTTGATAGCCATTGGCAAATGACCTCAACCTGGGGCTGTTTGTTGATAGAAACAATACTGTTACAATGTGATTTGATCACAAGCTCTATCTCTTTTGCTGAGACTGTCAGACAGCATGTATCCTTACTGTTTTGCTTTTCAAGCCACTAGCTACTTTTTCAATGATAGTTTTAAATTTATTAATTTGACAGGCCAAACATATCACAGTAAGTGATTCCAATTACCAAATTATCACAGCAGGGAACTGGAAAGAATTATACATAGTGTAAAAGGAATTGCCTCCTATGAAAATAACCTTCCATAGTCCCTAATTAGTTTTCCAAATTTATTAGTAGAAAGATCATGCACGGCCTGAGTGTCAGCATTAGTAAAGACTCAAATATTTCATTAGGTCTTCCTGAAGGTTATAGTAAATCAAGTACAATCGTAACTTTATTGAAACAAAGGGCCAGTAATCCACTTATGTGATTTGCAAATAAGAATGGAAAGATTATCTCTGCAGTAGAACAGCTGTGATATATTTAATAATAACATTTAATAACAGATTTTACCAATGTTTTATATGAAGGATCCATATGAAATTACACACTATTTAGATTGGAGTGTAAGAAAGCATTTCTGTACACTGCTAGAATTACAATAGAAGCTGAATTTATAATGCAGTGTGGTTCCTAGGCCCTTATAATAGAATGCATTTTCACTAACTGCGTTGTTTACTGCATAATGGTAGGATCTATTACGTACACTAAAGTACATAACTGAGCTACATGGAGACCTTAAACTTTAGCCAGTACAAAATGACTAGCAATATTAGATGTTTCTGTACATTTAGTTGATGTCTTCATAGCTCTCAACTTTGTAGCACAAAAAATCTGGACAAAGCCAAAAATAATGGGGGGACAAAACCCCCAAAATAGGGAACATTTGTAAATATTGCTCTTATAGACTCAGAAAGTGCTAGAATCAAAGGCCATGTGTTACTATGCATTTTCTAAAGGATATGAAGTCTGAAACTCAAATGCCTGTTATTATTTAGTGAATTCAGTCCTCACTGACTTTGCAGATTAATCCAGAAAACCACAAATTTTATGAGGAACAGGCCAAATATATGAGGCAAAAATTTGGACATTCTGTGAAAAATCTGGACATTTGAGAGGTATGGTTGGAAGGTTACATCTGTGTGTAATTTAAAATCATCTGCAAATGTTGAACACCTGACTTTGTCCCAGAGATATTAGTAATAATATAATTAAAGGAAATCTGGTCCAAAAACTGACTACTGGAGCAAACCACATATTATTAATTTGTAAATAGTATATGCATTGCAATCCCCACTTTAAAAGTTCTACCATTAAACTAGATTGCAGTCCCAGAGTCTATACATACATTGATGTCAGGGTAACTTTAACCATGACGGACTCCTAAATATACTGTCAAAGACTTTGGTGACTCCAAGCTAAATCACATCAATAGAGAGATTGTTATTCAAAGTCTTAATGACATTGGCATAAAACTGTTTGAGACTGGACTCACAGAACCTGTGCCAGGTATGTGCATGCTGCTAGAGATCTAGAGTTAAATTTGTTAAAGGTGAACATTTTAAAAGAATACACTTATAACTTTGCTCATTTACTGAAGTGAGGCTTATTAGTCTGTAGGCAGATACCTGGCTTTTATCATACCCTTTGTAAACAGATATAATTACAACTTGCTTCCTTGATGGCGGAACATATCCAGTAACTAACATTTTTGAAACAAATATTGTCCAATAGGGGTTAGTTGTATTGATGTTTTCCTTAGAAATATACAGGAGATCTCATCAGATAAAAAAAATACATTTAACTTTTGTTTTAGCCATGGTCTCTGTGATTACACTTGGGTTTGCAACAGGGGATCAACCTTGGGGATTCCACTCAAAAATGTGAACTTCTTATGCTGGTGCAGTAAACGTTAAAGGATTTCTCACCAAATGAGTCATCTAGTGCTCAGTTGTCATCGTACCTCTCAACTGTACAGATTTTTGCAGAATGTCCAGATTTTTGCCTCAAATTTTTGGTCCATTTTTCATAAATTTGTGGTTTCCTGGATAGCTAGTGGCAAGTCATTAGAGACGGACATTAGAAAATAATGGCACACATTTCAATTTCAGACTTCATGCCCTTCAGAAAATTCATGTCAATACAAAACCTGTGATTCTATCAACTTTCTAAGTTTGTAAGAACAAAACTTAAAAATTGTCCCTATTTTTTGGGCCTTTGTCCCACTTTTATTTATGGCTTTGTCCAGATTTCTTGCTGTGAGAGGTTGAGAGGTATGGATTAGCAATAAGTTGCTCACTGTCTGGCTACTAGCTTCTTTTCTGTAATTTTTACATTGCTCAGATTTGTATGCCACCGAGCTCCATGGGCTGAGTTTTTCTGAACTGTAGAACTGAGTTACTGCTGTTAACAACTGTGACCAGACTCACCAGATGTGCCTCTACAGCACCCCTATAAGATCATAGCAGTGGGTTTTTCATTCTCATTTACCATCAGAGCTATACTGTTGTGTTTGATAATTCACGATACTGCTTATAGTGACAGGTATTTTCTAGGTCATCTAGAACAAATATATAGTAGTTTATCTTGTTATAGAAAGTAACACAAAGCTGGTATTCTAGGTGCTTAAACAAACCAGGCTTAGTAGTCAGCTGATTTATGATTGGCTACTCTCTTTTTTTTTTGCAGTTCTTAGTGCTGCTTAGTGTATCACAGGATTCCATTTAGCTGGGTTGCTCTGAGCTGCGGAAAGCACAAAAGTAGGGCACAATACACTCCATAAATCCAAGTCATTGATTGAAATTATAGTTTGACTACAGCTCTAGTGTCTTCATACTAGCTTCTTCATAGATCAACATGTGATCCTCTCCTGGAGTTATATGGCTCACCTCTCCTTGCCATAGTGTTGTCTGGTGGCATCAAACTGCAACCTTCACCTCCTGCCTTAGTAATGAAATGCCTTGTTGCACCAGGCTGCACCATCTCTTCCTTCAAGCAGAATAGGCACCCGTCTCTTCTCAAGACTAGACTGCACAGGGTGGTGCCTTTCTGCTGTAATATTGGCCCGGGATAAAACAGATATATCTCCTTAAATTCCAATTTTCTGGTAACCCTCTGCTAGGTACATAGACCAAAAACAGTTAAACGTTTCTAGCTAGCTTACTATATAGCAGCCTACGTACTATATACCTTCTTCTGGTATCATAGGACAACAGACTACCCTTACACCTTTGGAGGCAGCTTATTAATACTAGAAACTGTGAGGTAATGCACAAACGTACTCATGCCTACTGACAACCATGTACTTTTATCACACATGGAATCTACATGTGAGAGGTGCAAATACCTACTAAAGTTCGTGGCTGGCCTCTCATCAAAATACACTTTCAGCATCCACACCCACTTTATATTTGCATATGCTGTATTAAAAGAAAAACTTCTTATGCTTTGGTACTTAAAAAGTCTCCCCTAAGTCTCAAAATCCACCAAGGCATAAACCTGACTATGAAATTCATCAGCATCACCATGACATCCCAAGAGCACCACACACATCACCACCCAACACAAACAATGCAAACAACACTAAGGCTTGTTCAAGCAGGCACTAAACAGAGAATTTCCTAGTCATATGTGACTCCATAGTTAGACACAGACATGTACCACTTACCAGGCTAAACAACAAAAGGGTGATGGTGCCAGGATGTAAAATGTTATTAAGGCCCTCATGTCCTTTTCCCCAGGTACACATATGACATGGCTGTTATTCGTGTTGGTGTGAATGACTTGAGACACCCATCCTTCAGTTATATGAAGAGAGACAAGTTAGATGGGCTTGAGTATGCGTCCAAGGCTAGTATGAAGTTAGCCTTTTTTTTAGCATAAAACCAGTCTTCAGTAGCATCTTATCTTTACCAAGAATGATGTCACAATATAAACAAGAGATAATTGACTTTAACAACTATCTTACTTATTGGTATCATTCCAAGGATGCCTGAGTGAAGGGAGATTGTTGACAGTGCTACCTGCTTTGCAAGGAATGGCCTGCACCTCTCTCCTCAAGGTTTCATATTTATCAGCCAAAATATTTTCTACTCCCATAGTGCCTTTTTTAAACCATGTAAGTCAACTCCTTTTACCAGCCAAGCCAAACCAAATCAAAAGAGTATTAAGGTAGCACTGCTCAATATTAGAATCTCAGTAAAAAAAAAAAACTGCCCTCCTTAGAAGCCCTACTGACCCTACGCAGTACTGAGATCAGCATCATTACTGATGCATGGCTCCAATACACCAATAACATACCCTACCCTATCCTACCAGGATTTAGTGCCTACCACTTGTTTACACTATCTAGTGAGAACATCAATGTGACCTGTGGTGGCGTGTTCATATTTCTTCACAATTCATTCACATCTAACTTATATATGATACGATAATGACCTTGGACTCCACTACAGCCTAGTAATTATCAATAAGAGCTATAACCATGTTCTAGCCAACTCAGTGCCTTTTCTCTGATGCCCACAACCCACTAGATATATATAAACAAGCTTGAGCTTTCAGCACTGATTGAAACATTATTATTCTTGTGGATTTCAATTATCCATTGAGAAACCTACAATAGTACTACTACAAATAAACACACAGGCTCATGGGTAAGTGCTAGTCCAGCTACACTTTTGGGCCAGTTTAAGACTAGCCAATTTCCCTCAAAGGTGAGAATCAAATCCTGTACCTTGTATCTGTGACTTAAACACCTTAATTATTATTCCATCCCTCAATTCTAACACAATACTGCAAGATTTCATCAATACAAACTCACTAGACCAGATTGTTTACTTCTCTAGCAAGGTTCAAATGGACTTAGTCATCACAAAACATTATGTTTACACTATTATGTTCAGTGTTTATAGTTATCCTGATTCTCATCAGATCTGATCACCATTCAGTGATTTTCACCAGAAGAACCCAACTTATAATGCACAGAAACCCTAGCATCTTCAGAGATTTCTCAAAAGTGAAGAAGATGACCTGAAGTGGTTTGGGTGCCTCCCCTTCCCTGAAGGACCCCAATACCAAACACCATCTCATTTACAGAGAGTTTCTATTCTCACCTCAATCTATGCATCAAGACATCAGTCCTGTTCTGAGACAAATACAGTGCCAAGTGTAGGAATAAACCTCTCTGGTCTAATTCTTAACAAACAAGCTTTAAAACAAATGAAAAAAAATCCTCACTCTTGGAAACAAACTGATAACCCTAATTTCCACAATCAAACTTAAGAACAACACCAAACACATATTAACACCACTGACTCAGCCCCTGAGAACATACATAACTTGTAACAGATATGTTTAGTAAAAACCTCTCTCTCCTATCCCCCCATCCTTCTCAATCGTGACACCATGTCTACACCTCACAAATATCACATCTAAGCAAGCCTAAAGGGTTCTCTCAGAGGTGAAAAACACTGGGCCAGATTCAATAACACCTACACTAAGTGTACACTAAGTGTACATGATCTGTATTCAAGAACATCCCTACCACACTGTTTATGCTTTCTATTCACTCAGAAAGATTATACTAAGTGTACATGTAGTCCACACTTTGTGGTTACCTTTATGAATCCCCCAGTATTTAAAGCTGCAAGAAAATCAGTAGGAAAACTACAAATAGGAGGAAGAATGTGTGAATTATGCTTGTGTTGTCTGTTCACTCAGAACGGTGTTCTCTTAGTGTACACTTAGTGTAGATGTTAATGAATCCCAGGGACTATGTATATGGGGTCTGTTACAAGGATAGCTGCACCACTGATCAATAAGACAATGACCCCATGACTCTTACCAACTTTATCTATAAGATAATACAAGGCATCATTATAAACCTCAGACATATATTGGCAACTTATAATCCCTTGACTAGAACTCTTTGGGTTTCTGAATGATGACCTTACCTACTAAACCTAGAATACTCTTTTGAAAGAGTCACTGAGGATTTAGACCAGAACAAATTGGAACATGCAGTGTTGCTTTACCTGGCCAAGGCCTTTATAAAATTCTACACTCAAGAATTACAGACAAACTAACCAAAGTAAATATAAACCCTTATGTAATCCACTGGATAGCAAACTAGCTTACTGACAATAACTCAACAATTGTAATTAGAGGTGCACTCACTTCTAAAAAGCTTGTTACCAATGGGTCCCCTAGAGCTCAGTGCTGAGGTCATTTCTGTTTAGTATATACATCTTAGGTGTCAAAGCTGATGTCTAGGGTCTTTGGCTGGCTAGTTTTGTGGATGACAGCAAACTTAGAGATATCATCAACTCACAGATCCTACAAGAAGGTTAACAGATGCAAGCATATGGTGCTAGGATTAATGACTGGAGATAAATGCCAAAAGGCATAGTATTGCATCCTTTAGCAAACATTCAAAACCCATACACCTACCACATAAATAGCACCTCCCTCAACATTCATACAGTTATTAGAGACCTTTATGTGGACTATGAACTGTCCTTCAACTGCCATGTGTCCATCATACTTCAAAAACGATTCTACTTAGCCCAGCTAATAACCAACAGTATAGCTTCCAGTACAACCATGTTTTCATTCCTCCCTATTTCTCCGTTATCAGGCCATAATAGAATATAATGTTCCCTTTGGCAAGTACGTGCCCAGACACATTTAATAAGTGGGGAGTGGCTTTGTTTGCTAATAGGCTGTACAGAACTGAACTCTGCAGTTTTATTTACTGAAATATTGCATTTGAAATAGCATGTGTACCAGAGGCAGTGAGATTATGTGAAACTGAGCTGGAAGTGCTTATGTTATCTTATGAGAGCTGCTTCTTCTGTATACTGGTAGAATTGTCCTTCATCTGCAAATGGTCATGAGACTCTGGCAATATGGCTTAATGAAAGCTGATTAAGAAGTATACCCTGGTTGTAAACTACTAAAGGAGATATGTCAGAAATTGTGCATAAACTGCATCTGTTACTTGCAACTAAATAAGATACTATTTCTATGATAAAGTCATATGTACTAGAACTTCAGTCAGCAAAGACTACCTGTATCAGAGCTAAGATGTATTTCTTAACTTTTTTAGCCATTTTCACTGAAAGAACTGTTCTTAAGTTTTTTCTACTAAGATGAGATAATAATCTTATGTTTGTTTAACTTTGCTTTAAAAATTAGCTTTAGTTTCTCCCTTCTTAAGTGTGACTGAATAAATATATGATTAGTACTTCAAAAAAGCATATTGTATGCCTTTCCCGAAGGCTAAAACATAATTTTTGCTATATTTGGTTGAGATGCTGGGAAATGCTTGTTGAACGCCAGCTGATACTAACAGGTCTCCTAGATTTGTTTAAAGACTGGGAGTCTACAGGCAGTTATGAACTTAGTGTGGACCCAATAAGCTGTAGCAACTACAGACCAGATGGGATAGAGAAGGCAATAGAAGTCTTGTTCCAAAGCACCTGCAGCAAAAAAATTGTCACCATGCAGCAATGCCTGTAGCAGATTCATTGTAGATAAAAAATGCCCCACAAAAGGGAGTTGAATGTAGGATCCTCAGTCAGGAAGGCTTCAAACAAACTTGAACACAAGCTATAAGGGCTAGAGCTAGTGTTTATTATTTTCTTGTGGAAAAGATGAATTTAAATGATGATAACAGACAATCGTGTTTATCACTGAGAAGAGAACAAAACATTAAGGCTGACAAACCTGTAAGTGGCAAGAATCATTGAACTGTTCTTTAGTGGGAGGCATAAACAGATCCAACTCAGATTCAAAATAAACCAGTGCTAATGATTACAAGAAGACTTAAGCCATGGTGCGTGTGATAAATACTGTGATCTACAGTGTGTAAGACTAGATGGGTAAGGGTTCTAAACTCACTCCAGGCTACTTGGTGCGTGTGTGTGCATGTATGTATATACCCTGCAAAACAACTGCTATGCCCTCATGGGCTATCCACCTGCAATGGTTATGCCCTTTTGACTTAAGCTGTGGCGCATGTGATAAATACTGTGATCAACAGTGTGTAAGACTAGATAGGTAGGGGTTCTAATCTCACTTCAGGCTACTTGGAGCATGCGAGCGTGTGTGTGTGCCTGCGCACGCATGTACACATGCAGGTGTGTGTGTGTGTGTATATATACCCCTGCAAAACAACTGCCATGCCCTCATGGTTTGTTCACCTACAATGATTATGCACTTTCAATTGGATGGGAAACTGGAAATGCATTCCTGGTTTGGCACCTATGTCTTTAATGGACACAGTTAAACTGTAAATGGTTCATCTGCCAGGCCCATGTTTAGACTTATCAAGTGTATCAGAACTTGTCAGAGGGTTGGGATCCATGGCTAGGGTTAAAAAGGCCCTTGTGGTCATTAACCTAGTAAACACCTATGAACCTTTGAACCTTTGAAGACAGAGATCCTAGCACACACTGGAGTTAAAATATCCATCCAGATACAGCAGCTTCACGTATGGGCCAAAAACCTGCAGACATTCACATGATCCCAAACATTTGCCCTCATCCATTTGGCCTGCAAGTGGTTAAAAGTGTAGGTGATTAATGCTCCCAGAATTGTAAGTGATGGCCGAACATTTTTCTCAGGTTGCTGCCTTCCACAATTCATAGACTGAGTAGTCAAGGAGATTGTACCACTGTGAAACAGCTCATCGTATTGGTTAAAAGATATATGATGGAAACTGTGCTGCCATTTAATATATTAAAGAAAGCAAGCCCAGATAGTACTACAAAATGAACTGGAGAGAATCCATTCATGGGTAAAACTTGGGAAGAATAGTTACCTTGAAATATCATAAAAGAAGTCAAGAAAGAGAATGGGAATGAATATAGATGGAATAAACTAAAATGCTAAAAGTGCTATTCGTTAAGGCATTTAGCTTAAAAACTGTTTCACATTTACTAAACCTATGCAATGTGATATAGGTGTACTTCTGTTTGTCGAGAAACTGAGCTTATGTATAATGATGTTACAGAATTAGCATGTAATAACTGCAATCCTGTAAATATGCAGAAATGTGATTTGTGTGGGTGGAGGACAATTTTTTTCTGGCACTGTTTGATTTAGAGAGCATGACAATTTAGGAAAAATACATTTTTGTTCTTAACGCCTTGAAAAAATCTGTTAGGAATGAAGAAAATGCATCTGTATGTGGTAAAAAAAGGATTTCTCCTCAGCTAAGGTAGAACTTTGTACTTCAATCGAAGCAGAAATATACTGGGTGGGCATAGGACCCAAACTGGTTCATGAGGTAAGATTAGGAAAAAATGTTTTGTTATTAGATCTGTGGTGTGGCCTGGATGAAAAATTGCAAGAGACCAATAGAAGTATGCAGTTTCAGGGAAAAGGTAACCTGTAGTAGAGTGCATTATAGAAACCAGAGCACTTTCTTCATTAAGACTTCCTCATGTACATCAGACCACCCTAGAGGTCCTTCTGTAATGATGTACCCTTTGGATATTCTAACTCCAAACAACATGGTTCCACAGACACAGGGACCTATAACAATCCAGATTTTTGAATCTTCAGACACCACCAGAATGAAGCCTATTCTGTATAGAAAAGGCATTACACTGTTCTTTGGGAAAATTATGACCATTCCTAATTTGAAAGTGGTGTCTATAGATACAGGAAGGAATATAATAGAGCTCTGTTTTAGAGTGGTTTGCACTACTACAAAAACATAGATCATGAACATTAATGGAGTCCTGCAAAAGCAAGTATGCATAGGCTGATTTTCAAAATGGAGATGACAGAGACAAAATAAAGAATTCATTAAAACACAGGCAAACATATGTCATAACTGAAATAATGGTAGAAGCCCTGACAGAAGATACAGCTGCAGACAACAAGCCAGGTTTAAAGTTAATTTCCTGGCAGGATAGATCACTCATTGGTGTGTGTTGGGGGAGCATTTGATAAGCTAAGATGATGAGTAACACAGGGCAGGTGCTCTAGCCATAGCCTTTTAGAGTTCATATGCCCTCAGCTGACACATTCAATCTGTCATTGTAAGTGCTAAAAACTATAAAACAGTTCAACAGCACTGTGCTGCTGTTCTTCAATGGTATGTGGCAAAACATTAGAATGATATAACAACACCTTTTAGCCTCTCTCTCTTTTTTCTTTCAGTTAGCTAATCCACAACCTGTACAGTGTACTAACTGTACACAACATCCATGCATTCTAACCCAGTACCTTTTACTTTCTGCCCTACTTCACCATGAACTGGAAATTATTGTAAATTCATATTTTATGTTAAACAAAATATCAGGTTCACAAAGACTGCTTGTTTAGACAGACTAACAAATTATAACTTCTTGTTTTCCTTTTCTGGATTTAATTAATCTTCCTACACATCTCTTCTACTGCCATGTATTTTCTTATTAAGTATCAGGGCAGTCTCTTGAGCAGTTACCTTCTCTGATAAATAAACATGGACTCTAATGTATCATGCAAAACTTTTTTGAGTTTTGTGGCAGGACATTAGCTGGTCTAGTTTCAGGCTCACACACTTGTACACATTCTGACACACACACACACACACACACACACACACACACACACACACACACACACACACACACACACACACACACACACACACACACACACACACACACACACACACTGGACCCAATTCTAAAATACTTGTTCTAGGTGTAAGAGGTTTACTCTGGAGTAATTCTGTTTTATAAATAGACCTTATATGAGAGTAAGCAGGTCTTTTGAAATCTGCTCACTGTGTCTCTCTCAAAGCTATATTGTCATACACATTTATTTTCCCCTACACTGGCATTTTCAAGTATCTTTTCAAGTACACTTGCCTTTCCAGGCATAAGTGGGAATTTAAGCACTGTATCTAATATCAGTAACTTAACAACAGCCAACAAAGGCCTCCCACTAGCCTGAAAGTTCAAGTAGTTGCAAAACCTATGTTGGTAAAATAAAAAGCATTACGCCACATCTCTGTTCCAATGTAGTTCATTTTCTTATGTATTTCTTATTTCTTTCTACTGCAATAAATTGGAATTTTGATGTTGTGGAACTGGGCATACCTGGAGACATAAGAAAGAAAATGCTAGCGTGGTCAATGCTAGTGGATTTGTTAGTTTAGAGGAAGGGAAAGGAAGTTTATCATAAAACCACATTTTTCCTTTTTTGCTTACATTACATACATCATTCTAGAAAACTGAGAATTACTCAGTATGAAGCTCTATGCATTTGAAGGAAAGCAGGTAATGAACAAGGTAATGACAAAATGGGAAGAAAGTTATGTACTTACTCTAACAATAGAGCTACGTTGTCTGTCTCCGTCTGATTCAACCTGTGGATTATCAGATCTAACTCCCATCTGACACTGGCCAAATCCTTTAGACTTTTGACTTGCTAGAAAGAAAGAGAAAGCATGACTCCTTGAACAAGGAGAAGATGACCTCCATTACCTGGTCATCTCAAATAAGGATGTTTGCCAAAAACATAAAAGGCAAAAGGTAGGGGCAGGAGGAGAGGAAGGTTGAACCAGACAGAGACAGACAACATGGATTTATTGTTATGGTAAGTACATAAGTTTCATATTTGATGTTGTCTTCTCTGTCTGGCTTCAACTTGTGGGACAGAGTCCCCAGGCACATAAAAATCCTTGGGAGGAACTAAGGAAGAATATTCCATAACATGGTAGAACCTAAGGAAGTCCTGGATCTAGACTGAATAATCAACTTGTAATGAGAACCAAAGGTGTGGTGGCCCACCCAAGTAGCCACTGCACAAACTTCATCCAAGGATACTCTGGAAAGGAAAGCCATAGAAGTAGCCATAGCTGTAGTGGAATGGTCCTTAGGTTTGCTTGGAAGGGTCTTGCCTCTCAAGGTATAAGCAAAAAAGATACAGTCTGATAGCTACTAGAATTTTCGACACAGGTCTGCCCAACCTAAAACTGAAAAAGAAAACAAATAGTTGACTAGATTTTCTAAAGACCTTAGTCCTGTCCAAATATAATCTCTATTGCCAATGCACATTCAAACGATTCAGAAAATATTCTCCCATGTTCAAAAAAATTGGGAAAAAACACATGAAGGTGAATGAAGCAATTGAGAGTACTTTCCAGATCTACTTTGGGCAAAAAGGAGGGATTTGTAAAGACAGAAAATCTAACTTTGTGGAAAAGCAAATAAGGAGGAGAGGAGTCAGGAGCCTGTAACTCTGAAACAGTACAAGCCAAAGTAACAGCCACCAAAAACTAAAGTCTTGCAAGACAACAACTTCAAATCTGAAGCTGCAAAGGGTTCAAAAGGAGGGTCTGCAAGGACCTGCAACATAAAACATAAATCCTAGGGAGGGACTGGATCCTGTACTGGGGGGAGCGCAACAAAAAGTTACCTTTGAGGAACACCTTGGAAATCTTGAGAGCCTCCAGAGGAAATTTAGATCTGCCAACATGAAAGTTAGAAATAGCTTCCAACTGCACTTTAATCCTAAGAAAAACTAGAGCCTGAATGAAACAGCTCAACAAGAAAATTTAGACTAGACTCTAAAGGGGTGCGTGAAGATAGATGAAGGCTGCCAGCCTAGCCAGATAGAATTTTGTAGATAATTCTGTCATTTGTAAATATTATACTAATGTTCCCTTGGACAGAGTGACTGCAAAGGTAGAGGTGAGTAGCAGTAGTACCCAGGCTGACAGTGAGACACCACTTTCAGAGGATGCCAGACTTCCTGTGTAAGGGGAGCTGGGAAGGGTTACAAAGAGAGAGTTGAGACAGGCTCAGTTCTCAGACCCAACATTGCAAGGCCTGAAGCAGGTCGCTAGTGAGGCACCTGATTCTCAAGGGAAGGGGGAATCTATATACTGGGACAAAGGGTTACTGTATAGAGAATGGACCCCTGAGGGAGGGCTAGGAGGTGAGAGGGTACAGCAGTTGGTAGTGCCTAGAGCCTACCATCTGGCACTTCCAGCCATAGCCCCTGATAGTCCCTTTGCAGGTCATATGGGCATAAAATGTACAGAGACGTATTATGCCAAACTTCTATTGGCCTGGAATTTCCAGAGATGTAAGCGGGTACTGCAGGACCTCTGAGCAGTGCCAAAAGGCAGGGAAGGCAGGAGACAACGTGAGAGCTCCTTTGATGCCTTTGCCTGTGATTGATGAGTCATTTCAGAGGGTAGCTATGGATATTTTGGGGCCTCTGAGTACCCCAAGTTCCACAGGGAAAAAGTATATCCTAGTGGTAGTAGATTATGCTACAAGATACCCTGAGGCAGTGGCTTTGTCCTCTGTTGAGACAGAAAAAGTGGCAAATGCTTTGTTAGAGATTTTCAGCAGGGTAAGTTTCCCAAAAGAAATACTGACTGACAGAGGTGCCAATTTCATGTCAGACCTGCTGGCTTGTCTGTGGAAATACTGTGGGGTGAAGCACCTGAAGACCACCCTCTACCATCCCCAGACTAATGGTCTTGTTGAGAGGTTAAACTCTACAATCAAGTCCATACAGGCATTTGCAGATCAGTTTAAGAGGGAGTGGGACAATTATTTGCCCCATCTGTTGTTTGCTTACAAAGAGGTTCCTCAGGAATCCACGGGTTTTTCACCCTTTGAGTTGCTATATGGTCATAGGGTGAGAGGACCTCTAGATTTAATTCGAGATGAGTGGGAAGGTGAGTGAGAATCTCACAAGGAGTCTGTTGTGACGTATGTCCTAAACCTCAGGACAATGCTTAGGGAACTCATTGGCTTGGCCCAGCAGAATGTGGCAGAAGCCCAACAACAGGAAAAAGGTATGGTATGACAGGAGTGCTCGAGCTAGAGAGTATGCTGTAGGGCAGCAGTTGATGGTTCTTATTCCAGTCAGACACAACAGGCTGCAAGCAGCTTGGAATGGACCCTACAAGGTGGTAAGAAAGGTAAGTGATGTTAACTACATGGTGGAACTGCTAGGCAGGAGGCAGGAGCACAAGTTGTACCATGTTAACATGATGAAATCTTACCATGATAGGGAAGCCCTTGTGCTGAGTATTTGCAGTATGTTGCAGGAGGAGTCTGAGGGAGATCTGGTGACTCATCTCCTCAGTGAGGCTCGGACTGACACCTCAGTGGAAAGGGTAGCAATGTCTCAGCAGCTATCTGCTACCCAGGTTCGAGAAATCCAAGCAGTTTCACAGGAGTTTGGGGATGTGTTCACTGGGAAACCAGGGTGCACCCACCTGGTGCAGGACCAGGTGAATACAGGACCCCACAGGCCTATTAGGCAGGCCTCTTTTAGGGTGCCTGAGAGACTCAAACAGACTCTGAGGGAGGAGATACAGGAAATATTGGAACTAGGAGTAATTCAAGAGTCCAATAGTCCCTGGGCCTCCTCAGTGGTGCTGGTGCCAAAGAAGGATGGGAGCACCAGGTTCTGTGTGGACTACAGGAAATTAAGTAGTCGCACAGAGTCAGATGTTTATCCCATGCCTAGGACAGATGAGGCCTTAGAGCAGCTGGGTAGGGCTAAGTATCTTACCACCATTGATCTTACCAAGGCTTACTGGTAGGTACCCTTGACTCCCAGTGCTAGAGAGAAGTCAGCCTTTGTGACTCCTTTTGGCTCATATGAGTTCACAAAGATGCCCTTTGGGATGAAAAATGCCCCAGCAACTTGGTAGATCATATCCTAGCAGGAGCAGGAGGGTTTTCCCTTGCTTACCTAGATGATATTGCCATCTACAGCCATTCCTGGAGAGAGCATCTTCAACAGGTCAGGGAGGTGCTGGGCAGACTACACAGGGCAATGTCAGGTGGGTATGGCAGAGGTCTCCTACATGGGACATAGAGTGGGGGGAGTGGTAAGATCAGGCCAGAACCTGCCAAAGTAGAAGCCATTCAGGCATGGCCTGCACCTGTTACCAAAAAGCAGGTGATGGCATTCTTAGGTACAGCAGGGTACTACAGAAGGTCCATCCCCAGTTATAGTACCATAGCTGCTCTCTTCACAGACCTAACAAGGAAAAACAGGCCAGATAAGGTATTGTGGACCCCAGCATGTGAGCAGGCTTTCCAGAAGCTTAAAGAAGCTTTGGGAGGACCCCCTGTGCTAGCCAATCCATATTATAGTAAAGAATTTGTTGTGCAGGTGGATGCTTTGAACCATGGGGTGGGGGCTGTACTTTTCCAGATTTCTTTAGAGGGAGAAGAGTACCCAGTTATTTATCTCAGTCGTAGGCTCCAAGCCGGGAAGGAATGCTATGCAGCTGTAGAAAAGGAATGTCTAGCCATAGTGTGGGCAATGCAGAAACTTCAGCCTTATCTGTATGGAAGAAAATTCACTGTAGTTACAGACCACAATCCCCTAACATGGTTATACAGAGCCAGCCAGCAAAATGCCAAGTTGCTAAGATGGAGCCTAGGGTTGTAAGCATATGATATGCCAGTGCAGCACCGCAGTGGGATTAGCAATGCCAATGCAAATGGGCTCTCAAGACAGGGAATGGGGTAAGGTATACTCTGATAGACTTAACCCTCTCAAGCAACATTTCTCAAGGGCACTTGAAAAACTAACTTGAGTTCTCCAGCGGGGAAGATATGTGAAGATAGGTGAAGGCTGCCAGCCTAGCCAGATAGAATTTTGTAGATAATTCTGTCATTTGTAAATATTAATATAAGCCACATGCTTGTTCTCTTAAATAAAAGAAAATGCTGTTAAATGTGGAACTTCAAAAATGTAACAACAGTGCACTCTGCTGTAGGAAGGCTGATAAGTCAAGCATTGTGTAATTGTTTGATGTCAAAACTCAGAGCCGAGATGTCTAAATGAAGGAATTCTTCCTATTGTTTTGGGACCAGAGTTAATGGCTCGAATTTACATGTATAATTTCTTTTATTGCTCTGGCTTCCTGACCAGTTACAAGATCAAAAGGGCTATTAACCTCTGAGTTTCTGTTAGCCTGAGAAAACAGAAAATTGTTAAGAATGATGTAATGTGAAGCAGCACTGTGTTATCAATTTAAAGAGAGGTAATCAGAGAGCTTTTTAGGATTTTGTCTTGAGAACATCCAACTCATCAGCACTGCCTATGCTCTATACGTAAGTTTATTTTAGAACTATGTTTTCTCTTAGACATAGCTAGGAAATAGGAAGATTAGACTAGTTGTTTTTTCTGTACTGATGTCAGAACTTTTCTACTGTATTATTTTGAGTATTTCTCTGTGATCTCTGAACTCTTGACTAGCACTGTGTAGTAAGAAGTGTTGTCTTGTGTTTTTATTATTTATTATTAAATATTTTCAAACCTTTCATCTGTGGCTGTTTTGTGTAGAGATAATTTAAGCTCTAGAGAACATTGCATATATATATAGTGATACTGTACAAAGCCACTTCAAAACAGCCTTGACTGTTCAGTTACACTTACCATTTGGATAATAATATTGCACAGTAATAATTGGGACACCCATTGTTAAAGGCCTTTTTAGTAGCTGATATTGGTGGGTTGTGGCAGCTGTTACTACCTTTTAGACTGGGCAGAAAGAGGCCACAGCTGGAGAATATGTGACAGACTTCCCCAGTAGTGTCTGTGTGTTTGTATATAACTCATATCTCAAAGTGTGTTTGTGTGAGCTACTTGGGCAGGGACAGGAAGTGCTGGTTGGACAGAGAGGGTGCTGGAGGTTTTAGCTTGCCCACTAGGCTGAGATCTGGACCCTATAACTGTGCCGGTGGGAGTCTTATTGGGGATCTGGAGAGAAAGGGAGAAACCAACCCCAGAATGACTGTGATCTCTGCGTGCTTTAGGGGAAATTGTACTTTACTGTGTGTATATTTGTTATCATCCCCAGTGTGGATGCCCCTCACTGGTGTTATTGGTGAGGACTGAGGCTCCTTGATTGCTGGGCCAGTGCACGGATGTCACAGGGTGGAAAAAGGATTGAACCCTTGAGATTCCACCCACAGTGCAAAACATCTCCTTTTATGGGAATACACTTTCATAATCAAATACTTTTAAGACTATTCTCTCAATAGCTTGGGATTCCTAGTCATCAAAGGAACTGGAGAAACTACACTGTTAACTTGAGGGGAAGTAGACTGGGAGGATCCAGACCCGCTGGATGAGAAATGAGGTCCAGAATGGGATCTAGAACCCAAGGTGGGTACCACAGAATAGGCCATAGGAAGAGGAACCACACCTGATGAGGCCAGAAGGGTGCAATGAGGATCACTGTCACTCTCTAATGGGCTTCCTTCTGGAGAAATTTCACAATCAGAGGAAATGGGAAATAAGCATACAGGAGTCCCAGAGCCAAGCATATACCAAAGCATCCCTGGGTGACTGCCCCTGAGGAGGGACCAAGGCATAATAGCTGCTGCACTTGGTGTTGGATGGAGAGGAGAAGAGGTCACAGCACAGAGTGCCCCAGCACCAGAAGATCTGAGATGATACTTTCAGATTTAGGGGCCATTCATGAGGAAGCAGAATGTTTCTGCTTAGGCTGTCATCCAGAATGTTGGATTTTCTCAGGATGTGCATTGCAGCCAGAAACTGCTGAGTTGAAATTGCCTAGTTCCAAATCCTCATGGCCTCTTGACAAACAGGATAAGAATGTGTTCCACCCAGTTGTTTTTTTTTTCTAAATGTTTTTATTAAGATTAAGAGTAAAATAACAAAATGTAACATTACCATGTATATAGAAATTGAAAAGATGAAATGTAAAAAAAAAAACATACAACTATTTACATGGTGTATATATAAGGTAAAAAGATTGAATAATTCACATAGTATATGAAGTTATCATGTCCTGAAAGGCCAGTGATGCAATGAGGATAGCCCTCATCTCCGGATGTGAATGCCGTCCTCCCCATGAAATCCACTGAAGGAAGGCATCCATGGTGACCATGGCTGCAGGAAAGGGAAGGATAAATGGTCTCCCTTTGATCACTGGGGAAGACTGCAACCACCATCGAATTTGATCATGACATACTTTTGTTAGTCTTACTGGAAAGTCCACTGGATGAGTCACGAAAGACCACTGTATCACCAGAGTCCATTGCAGAATCCTCATATGATACCCGGCTAAAGGGACCAACCTTGTTGAAGCTGCCATGTGGTCTAGGAGTTTCAAGATTGCATGAGCTGGACGCTTTGAAAGTACAAACACTGACACTGCCTGAGATCAAAGGCTGATCACTCTGGAGCTCGGGAGCAAGGCATTTTGACTGACAGTATCCAAGTGGCAATCTATTAACTCTAATGTCTGAACTGGTTGTAGACTCAGCTTTGGGTAATTGAATGTAATCCCTAAGTGGTCACATAAATGGAGTAAGGTGTCCCTGATCATGACAAGTGATCTTCTTGGGGGGGCAGTAAGGAGCCAATAATCCAGGTAAGGGAAAACCTAAAAACCTTGCAGCCAGAACCAGGCTGCAACCACTGACGTGTACTTGGTGAACACCCACGGAGCAGTGGCGAGACTAATGGCAGGGCCCAGAATTGGGAGTGACTGGCTCCCAGGTGGAATCACAGAAACCTCCTGGAGTACCTGCCTATCTTGATATGATGGTAGGCATCTTTGAGGTCTGTTGAGGACATCCAATCATCCTTCCTAAACTGAGGTAGAATGGACTGCACTATGACCATCTGGAATTGGATCTGTTTCATGAAGGGATTCAGTCTGCTTAAATCCAGAATACGTCTGAGGTACTTGTTCTTCTTTGGTACCAAAGAGAACCTTGAATAGACCTCGGGTCTTCATTGGTCTGGTGGGACATCTTGGATGACTCAATATGCCAGCAACTTCTGAACACCTAATGCTGCCTGCAGTCTCTGATGGGGTGGAATATCTGAGAGACGTTTGTAACAGAATCTTGGAATTTCTAAAAAGGGAGCAATATAACCTCTGGATATACTCTTAACACACATGCAACTGAGGTGATGGTCTCCCAAGCATCTGGGTGAAAAGACAAGTGACCCCGAACTGCAGGACAGTCGAGCAACCCTTCAAGGCCACTGAAATAGTCCAACAGAGAAGGCTTCATGGAAACCCTGATTCTGCAGATTGCCCCTGAATCACAGGTGGTGTCCATTATGGTTCTCCCCAGCCTCAGAAGGAACCCTGTGAAGGAATACATGTTTTCTGGGGAACATTGATAATTATGCTAAGAAAACCAAAAGGAATACTATTAGTAGGTGTGGAGCTTGGCACCATCCTACTTCTATAAGTGATCATAAAGACAGCTTCTAAACTGTTATATTTTTTCAAGTAGCAAAGAGGTATTATATAGCAAACTAATGACTGCTGTTACCTTTAATAGAAAAGAACAGTTTTGCAGTTTGCAAACTGTATACCTATTTGGAGTCTCCTACAAGTTGGCATAGAGGGTAGCCAGTCCCTCTGTAGTGTCCTTATTGCTCTGAAAACAGAATCAGTAATGAGGTGCAATAAAACTGGGCATATGCTGTCAGCACAGAGAATTAAAGCTGTGGTCTCCTAATGAAATTCATCCTGTAGCCCTTTGTCTTTAGTCCCTCGGTCTCCATATGCCTGTTATATGACTGGGCAGGAGGACACTTAACCAGACAGAGTTCCTGATTCTTCAATCAAACTGGGCCTCACCCCAGTTAACATGTTATAAATAAACATATAAATAATGCAAGTTTATTAGGATAGGCATGCAAATAAAAGAAAATCATTCCACTACTTCCAGTCATAAATCTCAACCTCTTAGCAAAGCCAAAAATAATGGGGGGGGGGGAGCAAAGGGTCAAAAATAGGAACAGATTTTAATTATTGCACTTATGAACTTGAAAGTTGATAGAACAACAGGTGTTGCATTGGCATGCATTTTCTGAAAGATATGAAGTCTGAAACTTAAATGTCTGTCATTATTTAATGACTTCAGTTCTTACTGATTTGCTAGAAAGCCATACATTTTATGAGGTACAGACCAAACATATGAGGCAAAAATCAGGACATTCTGCAAAAATCTGGACAGTTGAGAAGTATGGTTCCCGTTTTTAAAATCTTCCACTGCAAACTCATTTAAATTCTGCTCTGTCCACAGGAAGTGACAAGGCGGAGGGAAGGCTGTAAAGACTGTTAGACTGATGCATGAAGTTTGCTGCTGCACATCAATATCTCTCTAACGTTTTGATTGCTAATCTAAGAAGAGAAGCATGAAGTACGTAGTACCTCAGACTTGTTATTCTCGGATATTGTACACACATTACCATTATCTACCTCTTTTTACAACTTTAGTAAGGGTGCGCATAAAAAACAAAATCGTAGTAGCAAATTTTGTTCATCTGTCTGTATCTGTGTGTTTGTAGGGAATGAGCAATAAGTTAAATAGCAGTGACTCACTACAAAATAAACCAGCTCCCCAGCTCCTAAGAGTGAGATAAAATGTCATCAGCTGGGCAGGGAGGTGGTGTTCCCTTGTGACACAAATTAGTTGGGGTAGTGGCATGGTATCCAGTCAAATCATGTACAGCTAACAGCAGAGACTCAAGCAGTGGCACATGCAATATATACTGTGATCTGTAGTGTATAAGACTAGATAGATAGGGTTTCTAATCTCACTCCAGGCTACTTGGTGTGTGTGTGTGTGTGTGTGTGTGTGTGTGTGTGTGTGTGTGTGTGTGTGTGTGTGTGTGTGTGTGTGTATATATATATATATATATATAGATATATATAGATAGATAGATATAGATATACACGCACACACACACATATATGTATATATATATATATATATATATATATATATATATATATATGGATATATAGATATATACACACACACACACACACACACACACACACACACACACACACACACACACACACACACACACACACACACACACACCAAACCCCTGCAAAACAACTGCCATGCACTCATGGGCTATCTACCTTCAATTTGTTGTGTGAAGTTGGCTTAATAGTTAAGGTGTTTACCTTATAAACAAAAGGTGCAGGGTTTGATTCTCACATGGGGTAATTAGTGAGGCTTAAAATAGCCATCAAAGACAGTTAGCCTAATACTGGCCTATTAACTATTAGGAGGATCATCTTACAGTTTGATAATAGAGTGAAAGGAGTATTATCCTTGGGCTGCCTGACAGTCTGCTAAGAAATCTTTGAAGGTTCATACTAGCCAGACAAGACATTTATGTAGACAGCAAACAACAGCCACAGAAAACAAACCAAAAAAAAAGCTTGGATGATGGAATAATTTATTCACTCTAGTGCCTCGCAACAAAGCCTTCAAGGAGTATAAAACAAAGCTTTCAGAAAACACAGAATAAATATATGACAATTAATCAATAAACCAATCAAAAACATTAATTAATTAAATTCTTCCAATTAAGTTCAATATTTAACCCATCAGGGCTCAATGTATTATATTTTAAAATACATATATCTTATTCATATAAAAGTTTATCTTTTACAGAGCCTAAATCACCCATAGGTACATTAATGTTTTCTACAATACATCCCTTAAGAAGTTTAAAGTTTTCCAAGTGGTAATCTCTAAAATGTATAGCTAGGGAATTATCACATCTATTATTTTTTATGTCTCTAGTGTGCTCCTGGAGCCTCACTTTGAATATTCTTTGGCTCTCACCTATATAAAATTTCTCCCAGGGGCACTTTAGAGTATAAATAACCCCCACAGTATTGCATGAAAAAATCTGATTTGGGTTAAACTTAACATTGTTAATTCTAGAAAAACTACTAACAATACAACAACACAAAGAAAAATTACCACATGATAAAGTACCTAACTTAGAAGGAGGAAAATTAACAATTTTAATGTTTTTAATAATGTAATGTAATAATTTATGTAGACAGTCCCTAATACTCAAGCTATGGTACTGCATTACCTTCTGGGCAACTAGAGATCCGTGTGTGTGTGTGTGTGTGTGTGTGTGTGTGTGTGTGTGTGTGTGTGTGTGTGTGTGTGTGTGTATGTGTGTGTGTGTGTGTGTGTGTATTACAAAACTGCTGTATTAATGATGTAATTAGGGGTTATTTGTAATGCCTTTCATTCATTCTTAAATCCACAATGTCTTATCACACTTACCAACCTTGCATTTGCAGGCACACATGGAAGTGATGCTTGCAAGCTGAAGAGGAAAGACATACCAAATTTGGAATTTATATTGTTATTATGAAGTCTGAAGCAGACTATTGACAATCTGTGGTTTCTGTTTTCTGATAAGCATGTCAAGTGTCTGACAGTTTTAAACTATTTTTGCTGTTAAAGGTTGACTGTGCCTTAACCATAATTTTTCATAATGTGTTTTATTTTCTATACACTCTACTGACAAATATATAAAAGCACACACAACTTTGCTGTTTCTTTATAACTGTATAATTCCTATGCTTTTCAGCCTCCTTTCTGCAAAATATGCTAGATATGGATGAAATCTCATGCTGCATTGTCTATGTCTTTCTGGTGCTAAATTTCATGAACTTTAATAATACTTTGAGTTAGGAGTCCATTCCCATCATAGTATTAGAAACCCAAAAGTCTTGTAGAATTTAAACCAAGGCTCTTATATCATTTCTTGTATTGCATTTTAAATGGCAGTCACAACCTGGAAGTGAAAAAATAATATTTTTTATGGTTTCCTGGAGAGTGGTCAAAGTTCATCAGGTCAGGTAGTACTGCATTCTAAAATCCCTGGTGTTATGTTTCCCTGAATGATTTTCTTATTCTTATGATGTACTGAGAGATGACAGTTTTATGTGGTTTTCTGTTTTCCTGATAGCTGTGTGACCATGAAGTTAGCGGGCCCTACATGAGGGAAAACATTGTTACACTGTTGTGAGGTTTGGTGTGAAGGCAATGATAGAGCAGGGGTTTTGAGTAGCTGAGGTAGACTGTTCAAAAAAGCATATTTCATCATTTCTTGACTTTTTCTACAGTGCTGATGCCTCTGTATCAGTCTAAGTGATTATTAAAACAATGAGTGAGAAGGTAATTGAAAAAGCAATCAGTAAAAACAAAATGAAAACTCCAGCAAAGCTAGAACTTCCACAGGCATTCAGAATTGTCAATTAGTTGAAACACCTGATGTTCATAAGGATCATATACATATAACCCATGAAATGAAAATCAATGTCCAAACCAAATGTACTAGAATTAGTAAATATAGTAACAGAGGTAAAACAATTGGAAATGGGATCTTAAGTAAAGGGTAGGAGCAAATTACACAGAAAAAATAGAAATTGTGGGAACAATACATGCAGATGAGGAATGAGGTTTAAAAGAAGGCAGGATTTGAATGAGTTATGTAATGTTTGACTGACAGTGACTGGATAATGTTAAGTGGTGTGTAATGTTTGCAACTAAAATTATGTCAATATGGTTTGTTTTCATTTATATAAATGTATGATTGCTTATGTCATAAGGGGTAATTTAATATGGTATTTACATATTATTGCACTTCCGTGGTGCTGCAGCGGTAGCATTTTTGCCTCACAGCAAGAGGCTCTCCCATTTGATTCTCAGCTGGAGTGCGGGGAGTGCCTTCTGTGTGGAGTCTGCATGTCCTCCCCGCAGTTGGGTGGGTGTTTGAAAGACATGCGTAAATGGGCGTGCCTTTGTTGAAGGTTGAACGTTGAGGTGGCACCTCTACGTTCATGAAAATCTACTGCCAATCATTAGCAGACCGGAGTTCCGCTGTGGCGACCCCTAAACGGGAAAAGCCAAAAGACAACAATAACATTCACGTATTATCACAACCAGATTTCCAAAGTCCGATAATTTGTCATGTTTCTGCGGACAGATGCTGCTTAATCTGTCTGTGAAGACATTAGTCATACTTTGTAATGGTGGGTATGAGGCAGGAACAGGTGAAATGGGTAAAGTTTGTTCTCCCCCCCCACTTTCGTCCCCTTGTCTATGTTGTGAACTTCACAGAGCCACTGGTACTGTACAAATCCTGCAGTACACATTACCGATTCTGACTCTTTGCAGAGCATGGGGTTATATGGCTACAAACGGGTACCCAAAAGGGGTTGGACAAGTTTTTACAGCCAGGAAAGCAAATTTAACAACTACTGTGTCGTACACAGCATGTACATATCACTGGAGGGTAAAACTGACTCAGGGGTTGCTATGTGAGTCCCTCCACAAAGACAGCTATATTTTTCACTTTTCTGACACACTGCAGTGTAACATGGGTGGGTGACAACTGATGACATTCCTGCAGATGCTGTTTTACAAGTAAGGAAGTCAGTTTCTCTTAACAAGCCATGTTCCTGACTGCTTCTCTTGCTGGGAATTTCCTGACTTTCAGGACTTCTAACACTAAAGACAAGTGCAAAGCAGCAGTCAGCAATACTGGTCTGGGAAATGATGCTACCAGGCAACAGGAATTTCTCTGTTATTCATCTTCCTCTGTCAGAGATAATCCCACAAAGTAGCAGTTCACCCCTTGCTAGGTTAAGTGATATGGTCTCTTCAATACTGTACCAATTAGGTACCATCAGAAATCTGGTTGCGATAATATGTAAATAACTTTAATGAAGATGTTTCTTGCTTAATAAAAATGGGAAAAACAGCAATGTAACAAACCAAAAGGTACTGGAATGCAACTGTAAGCAGCCAAATGTTAAGCAGAATATAAGACTCTAACAGCAAAACTGGAATGTAAACAGCTGTAGAAGCAGAGAAGCACAGATCCTGCAGCAAAAATTACCATACTGCCACTATTGCATTCCCACTGTAGTCTAAAGCACCAGACTAGGCAGGAATTTACCAGTAACGTGTATGGAAAATGCAGCAATAAATGACTAACTCAAATGCTCTTACCCTAATAATTCTGTTTATGGAGATAGAAGTGCAGTAGAATGTATACATGATGATCAGCTTATGCAGCAATTCGCAGTTATCCTAAACTTACAAATAATTCTACAAGACTAAGATCCCAGAACAAACTAGTAATGCAAACAGATACCTTTTGGGCTAAAACACCAAAAAGTAGCAGTATCATCATGCAGGTCACTATAAGTGCAACTGATAATATATTAGTGGAACTGAAATAAAAGCTTTTTTCTTCCCTTTTTATGAAAAGCTCATTTGTCAGAGTTCAGAGCTTTGCATACTTTTCAGGGTCTTGAAAAAAGACAGCATTTGCTCTTGTATTTTTATTATTTTAGTAGTTCTGGGTTTCATTTTTCTCTCATTCTCGCTGACTACATTTGTTCATTTTTCACTTCAAGTTCCTCAGTCATCCTTTTATGGTGTGCTAAACACATCTATCAGTCTACCAAGTGTCAGGTTGGCTTTTCTTAAAAAAAAACACCTCTTATTTGACCATTTCTGATTCCATACACAATTCTGTTTCTTATCAGTGAATCATGCAAGTCATCAAATTCAGGCTAATGTGGTCTGTTTTCTAGTACAAATTAAATGCTTTACATGTGATAGATTCTTTATATTCTTCTTTTGCTAACACTAGGACAGAAATGTGTCTCCCTCTTGGTCTTTAAAGTTAAAAGGGTTAAATACCTTAATTGTGTCCTCACTTGCAATATAAAATATTATAATGCTGATCCCCAGCGCATTGCCTGAAGGGCCAGTAAATTATACTAATGGAAAAAGGTCCAGCCGCCCAACTTTTTTTCCATTAGGACTTTTCGTTTTTTTTAACATCCATTAGCAATTAAATTAACAAACAGCAGTTTTAAACAGTTTTAAAATATCTCAGGGCTTCGCTTTTTTATTTCTCCGTGCCATGCCAAACCCACATTCCAAAAAAAGCAGTAGCAGTAAACAGTAGCAATCGAGTAAAGCACCTGTTTTTCGAAGTAATTTGTAAATGTTAGCTATTTAACATTAGACAGTTTTTAAAGACAGTTTTAGAGATGTCCCATGCTATTTTGTTAAACCTTAACTTAATGTTAACTGTAATTATAGCTTAAACCTATTTAACAAAAAAAAGCGATTGTGCTCTCTGCTTCTCGCTGTTGCTCCTCAGCTCTGACAGTATCACATGAGCGCGCAGCACAACAGTACATTGAACCGTTGTGCGCCAAGGAACTGCAGAGGGCAGGCATTAATAATATATTTATTATATTATGCCATTATTTAATATAGCCATAGTTTATAATAATAAATATATACTATATACTCTCCACTTGGTGTGTAATGCTATTTTGCCCATGTTTTGGCTTTCGGGCCGCTTCGACCATCGACCAAACCAACCGCGGGTACGTTTAGCATTTACCACACACCCAGGAAGTTATTGCTATAATGTTACACACTAGATTTTCTCTGTGTTTAAGCAACACAACTTAGCTGAGATGCAGCCACCACCTCTTTGAATCCAGTGTATCTACTAATCTGAAATTTTTTATAAAGCTTCACAGGTTCTGGTAAAAATTAATGCTTCAGTGGATATGAGGAAAGGCTGTGACTGACTATGCAAGATATATTGTTAGTTATTTCATAATTATAGTCATTTTACTTAACAAATACAAGAAAACATAAACTTATACAATTGAAATGAAAATGAAGGTTTACAGTAAAAAAATGCAAGTTAATATGCTTTTTCTTCGAAAAATTGACTGATACAAATTAAAACTTTCTTGAATGTAGAGAATTATCGTGGCAAGTTTTTCTTGCCACACATATTCTACCTGGACTAAATGACATTGCAAATATCTCTTGTTTATTAAAAGGAGGGCATTGCAGATATGAAGTTAATATGATATTTATAATGAATTATATTGTTTTGGTATTACATGTTTTTAAATTAAAAATGTATTTGTATTATATATTTAGAGAACAAATGTAAATGCTTTTAATGAGAGTTCAAACTACTTTGGTATAGCTGAGAGCAGTTATAGTGTGATTGGTAGATTTAATCATATGGGGTATACCTGCTTTTAATTTAAATGAGTACATACTGATATGGGTTTATTATCCTGATGAAGTCTATTGTAGTTTAAATAAAAGCTCTCAATAAAGCCTGCTTTGTTGTGTGTGTGTCTCAAGTCATGTACATTTTTGTGGTTTCTTATAAGGAAGACATAAGTTGTGCCCAATGCTTAATGTTCCAAACTGACAAAATAGTAGCTCACAATAAACTAACAAGACGAATGTTTCAGAGACACATAAATCCTATTAGGGTATACTCCCTACTTCCCTTCCCTCCAAAAAAGAAGATGTTTGCTGCCTGTGCATCCCTCTGTTATTCAAATGAGCTGAAAAGAGAGGTTTAAATAACTAAAATCATGTATTTCAAGTGACTGCTATCACATATATACATCGAATGCCTCCATATTGACCACTACAACCCCCCAAAGGTAGCCACCTATACAGGGCTGATGTATAATTGTGAAGAAATGAAAAATACTAATCACAGTAATTTATTCCAACTTGTTACTCCTAGACAGTACAGTACCCCACACAAGCTATAGTAACCTTCTTTGCATACATCTGAGGTCTGTGACAAAAGTAAAAGAAAGAATATCTGTACTTTCCTCAGCCCAAACACAAGCTATAATAACCTTCTGTGCACAACTCCTAGATATGATTGTGAGAACAATTAAATGTGTAATAACTACATCATCCCCAGTCACCCACAGAAGCTACAACAACCTCCTGTACACACCTCTGAGCAGGGATGGATTTAGAACGGGTAAATTCTGATGAAGTCCACATCCTTATGGATGAAAGCTCTTAATCTTGTGTTGGTGAATTAAAGAATTCAGCTAAAGGCTACTGTTGTGAAGGGTGTGTTTTTTCAGTGAATCCTGTTCAGTATGGCCATGTTATTTGTTTCATTTTTGACTTATTTAATTAAAGACACACTTACAGTAATACATGAAGCTTAAAAGTCAAAAATCAAAAGAAAACAAAAAATGTGAAACACATCAGCACATCATTATAAATAAAGGTATAAATGCATAGGAAGTTATATGAAATGCATAGGAAGTTTGTTATGTAGGCTAGACGTTATTGTAATACATGAACTATTGCCTATATCTTTCAAAGGTGTTTACAGAGAAAGTAATGGAAAAGAAAGTTATAGAGGTGACTAGAGGAAAGAGGGAGGAGTAGGGTAAAAAGGATAGAGAAAGATTATGAGAGGGAATAGTAGGGAGAGAGGAAAAAGAAGGTACCTTAGTTAGAGGATATGTTCAGGGAGGGTGTGAACAGTGGCAGGTCCAGTGTCTTATTAAGTACTCTTTTGTGGCTGATTTAAATTGTTTAGGATGTGTAAGAGTTCTGATTTCAAGTGGGAGCTTGTTCCATGCAATAGAGTGGTAGTAGCTGTATATGTTGCACCCAGTTTAAGACTTGGGTTTATAGATCTGTAATAGATCTTGAGTTGAGCTTCGGCAATGCCTTGTAGGGATGTAGTGGGAGATGAGGGAACATAGGGCTGGACAGTAGGCTGGCTGATATAGACTGGAGTGTATGATTTGGAGCTGTGAGAGGAGAAGCAGGTGTGGTAGTTCAAGCCAATTTAGGTATTTTAGGGAGAGACAGTGCAGGGACTTATAGGTTTGTTGAGAGACGAGTCTAGCTATTTTGTGATAGGTTGAGTCAAGTTTAGTAAGTAGAGAGAGGTGTTGAGATTTGTGAGTATTTGGGAGCAGTATACTAAGCAGGGCCGAAGGTAAGCATGAGCGAGGGTGGTCCTATCTTCAGCAGTGAGAAATTGTTTATTTCTATACAGAAGTCCTAGTTTCTGGTGGGTTGTTCTGATACAGTTATTTATATGAGGGTCGAATTTTAGCTGATCATCGATGGTAATACAGAGGAGTTTTGTGCTGGATTCATCTTCAATAGAGGTATTGTTTAGGAACATTATGGAGAAGGAAGATTTGATATGGTTAACTATTTTGGGGAGAAAGAGTAACAGTTTTATTTATTTAGGGTTTAGGATGAGCTGATTATTGGAGAGCCATGTCTCGACTAAGTTAAAAGATGACTGGGTAGCTGATAAGAGTTCAGAGGGAGATTTGGCAATGGTGATGACTGTAGAGCCATCACCATATCGGTCTACAGAAGACTGTGGGCAGGAAGAATAGAGTTAAGTTAGTGAAGATGTTAAAGAGCAATGGTCCATGAATAGATCCTAGGGGGCACCCATTCTTACTGGAAGGGGAGTAGATAGTGAAGAGTGCCATCCCACTGATTGCAGTCTGTTGGTGAGATAGCTGGATAACCATGCAAGTGTATCTGGGGAGAAGTTGAGGTCAGACAGTTTGTTCAGTAGCAGAAAGTGGGAAATAGTGTCAAAAGCCTTTGAGATATCAAGAAATAGACCAGAGATAAGTTTATGATCATCTCTGGCTAAAGAAATAAATTAGTGCAGAGTTTAGGCTTTTAACTTCACAGGGAACTAGAGATCTACTTGTAGAGATGCAACCCATTATTGGTTTGATGGTCCTTATCTTTCATAGAGAGAAGTCAGAATACAAAATGAAGGGTTTAAATGTTTCATCTTAAAGCTACAGGAAGGGGTACAGAAAAGCAGTGCATTAATCTTGGCCTCTGCCTGCAAAATATTATAGTCAGTGATTTAAGATAATTCTACCCATGAAAACAATGTACAGAATTGTTGTAAATGGAAAAAGCCAAATACAGTATCAACAGCGATGAAGCAAAAAATCAGGGTAAAAGAAAACTAGTGATAATAAGTACCAATGTGTACGTGCAAAGTAGAAAGTTACATGACCTAGTAGAGATGATGAAAGAAAAATGACTTTGTGTAGGAAGAAGGAAAAATACAACAGAGAGAGAGAATATCATAACTTGGATGTAAACATTCTGAAATACACGGGTTATAAATGGGACAGGAGTCTTCACATAAATAATTGGAGGATAAATAGCACTCTGAGTAATAGAATGGGTCAGATCAGCAAAATAATGAAGTAAATGGGAAGCAGAAGTGTGATATTATGGGTCATACTCGAAATAGAAAATGAAAAAAGGGTCTACATAAGGGCTTTATACTGACCACTCCTCATGATGAGGAGTGAGACATAATCGATGATTTCCTGAAAGAAGAGGTGCTATTGACGGGGAATTTTAATATGCCTAATGTTAAAAGGAGCACTTTGCTGTAACAACATTGACAATCAAGATCACTCTTGATGCCCTACAAAGGGCAGGCCTCAAACGGTTTACAATAGGATTTTTTCAAGAAAGGCTAAGTCTTTGTGTTCTCAGGTGAGAAGACAAGGAGGGGCATGCCTGAAAGATGTTTACCTTCTCATGCCATGATTTTCTTCCATTTTCTCTGTAATATTAATTTTATAAAATCATATTATTTTGCTGGTTGGATATTAAAAGATTTGAATGGATTGTATACGATTGCTTTTAAGCAGCATGGAAGAAAAAGTTCATTAACAGCTTCCTGACCATCCAGTCTGCTTTCATTAAGAATTTTTAAACCATACAACTTTCCTTCCAGGAATGTTTAACAATGGAAAATAATGTTTTGTTGAATTGTTAGAAAACAGCAAAATAATGTTTGCC
Source organism: Protopterus annectens (assembly GCF_019279795.1). Classification (NCBI taxonomy): domain Eukaryota; kingdom Metazoa; phylum Chordata; order Ceratodontiformes; family Protopteridae; genus Protopterus; species Protopterus annectens. Next base: position 727,429,971 of record NC_056732.1, read on the forward strand.
ACTATGTGCTGGTAAAGTTATGTTACATTCAGGAGGGGATGGGAAAGAATTCTATATTAGGTACTATGTCAGCAACTGGAAACTGCTGAAGACGTATTTGGATTTTTACCACTTGTTAACTAATTTATGAGTTGAAGTATGTTAATGGGTTAGAAAGTCTGAAACCAAAGAGGACTGTGTTATTTGTTTCCTATAATTACTAGTATTCTGCAGTGAACTCAACTGATGCAGAAAGCACAAACTGCATTTTAGCCTATACCTTTTACATTATTTGTTGGAATTGTAGTTCAATGTCACTTCTACTGCCCAGAGGATTTTTTTTTTGAATGTGACTGCTTCTTAATTTATGAGAGGATAATAATACTGAATTTATCACCTGCAATGCTACTGAATCAAGTGAACATTTGGAAAATGAGTTGAGCAGCTTGCTCTTGCTTTTTTACAATTCGGTTTATGGTTCCTGCTGTAACAGCTGAGATGTGAACTGGCTCATTGCCCTGACCTTTTGAATCTGATTCTTGCTTCGTCAACACTTTGATTTTCTTAATATGGGATACTGAGGTGAGTTAGACCATGTCATCTAAAGCGTTATGCTGTATGCTCTCAGACTCACTTCAGCATATAAATGAATACCTTTATGCAACACTAATTTTAGAAATTGTGCCATCATACACTACACTCCAAACTCCAGCAGATTGTGATCACGTGCATTATTTTATGCCATTTTAAGTAAATGAATAATCCCCTGTGAAGAATACTATGACTGCTACATGAATTGTTAGCATATTTGTCCACTAACATAATGTACTCCTCCTAATGTTCCCCCCCATTCTCCATTTTAAAGCCAAGCCAACACACAAGGTATATAGCGTCCCTACACATGATCATGTTGCTTCTTTTTATTATTTAGATTAATTTGGTTTGTCTTTCTACCCCTAATCAGCCACATCTGCCTCTACAGCCTCTATAGTAAATGACCTGGTGACTGTGAAAGTTATTCTTTTTGCATTTTAATACTGCAGCAGCCACAACCTTCTATGCTAACTTGTACCCTAGGCAGCTTCCTCACCAGTCAAATTGCAGACATGTTGTATTCAATAAATGCTTACAGCTGAATTTGCAGTTGAGGTGTTTATGACCTATTTCTGAGTTTACTGACTTAAATAATCAATAAGCTTGATAAAATGTTGCATACTTTATTAAAATAAGAAGCGCTAGCATCTTTGCTGAGGTACCTTCGAGTCATTATTTTCACATGCTAAAATATGGTTCACCCACTGTGAGGGTAGCAGGCACATCCTCAGAAAGCATGAAAGTAATCAGTTGGATACAATAGGGTTCGATGCTGGGACCTCTGCTATCTGGTATATACTTCTCTGCTTTCCAAATCAAAAACCAAAAAATCTGGTTAAGCATGTTTGAAGATTGCAAACTGTGTGTAATACAGAAGCTACAAAGTGGCCATATATATGTTAATAGTTGATGCGCTGAAGATGAGCTGAAGCTAAAGGCTGAAAAATGTAATATTGTTGAGTTTGGCAAACAGACCATCCACCCAGCTAATATTATATAAAACACGACACTCCAAAACTAAGATGTTGTGATAGACCTTGGAACATGGGTCGTTAAATCCCACTCCTTTGATCATCATGTTGTAACAGTGGTTAGAAAACCCTTCTGTCGGGCATCACTGATAAAAAAAGATTATTTCATCTAGATTGGAAGAAGTCTTTAACCATCTATATTCTGCACATATCAGGCCCATCATAGAATACAACGCCCCCTTTGGGATGTATCTTACAAAACATATCAAACAACTGGGCAGATCCCAGAGAATCCTGACAAAAAAGAGCATTGGCATAAAGGAACTGACCTATCAAGAGAGACTGGAGGCCTTGTCTCTGTATTCAGTGTCCTATAGACACCTTAGGGGGGTCTGTGCCCTTCCTTTTAGTCTTACACTGTTTTCCATCAGCCTTAGATTGTTTTCCAGGTCATTAGAGATGTAGCAGTCCAAGACCTATTACTTCTCCACAGATCCAACAGTCCAGCAGACACTAGAACCAGAGATCAGAATCTACTTTAGCAAATAAACAAATTACAGTGGCAAGAAAGGTATGTCACTTGGTGACTACCTCTTCTCTGGAACAACCTTCTTCTTAAAATCAAGCAATGTGACACACTATCTTCCGTAAAGAAGGAGTTAGACTATTGGACAGATGTTCAAAAGTTCACCCCCAGTATAACTGGAATATTGCTCCTTGAAAAAGGAGGCAAGGTCTACATTTGGATACTAGCAAGGGAAAAATGACCATATGGTTCAGTTTCCTTGTGACTTCTTTACTTTTTAAGTATTATGGTTACATTCAGGCCAATAAAGATAGAAGTCATGGAGATTCAGAAGCCATATAGCTGAAGCAATTAATGTCTTTAAGGGTTCATTTCTATATATCCCATGAACCTCCATATTAAAGGATGTTTAAGGTTTGTATGTAATGTGTGTGTGTGTGTGTGATATATATATATATATATATATATATATATATATATATATATATATATATATATATATATATAAATCAAACGAAAGAAAAAAGATGATGCAGAGAAGCTTCAGAAATGGACTGGGTAGGCAAGAAAGGACACTGATAAAGTAAGGCTACTAAATAAATAATTTTACTCATCATACACAAACAAAGAGAAGGGAAAAGAGACTTTATCACATCTGATTAGTAAAACATCTTAGTATAAAAAAGTAATCTACCAGTTCTTTGATAACAAAAGAGTCATCGGAGACCTCAAAAGAAATATCAGTCATTTATTTTGATGATGGCCAGTTGATTGTTTGAAACCAGCTTAGTCAAAACTAATTAAGTGAACAGTGCTTAGGCAAAGCTTTAAACAGGATTTTATGTGAGGGGTTTAAACCCCTGACCCTATGTAAGGGGCTTCATGCCTTCAGTTTCCTACTTATTACTTCTAACTAGGAGATTAGCAAGTCTCATAGAAGGACATAATAACTAAAACTATTTAAACTTTCATTAAAGCTAAATTCAGTCAATCTCAAATAGATTTCAACTAGACTGTCACAACTATTTTCTCAGTTTCTCATTCCAAAGACTGAAAGTGAACAAGGAAATTAAACAAAATGGGATTCACCACATAAATCATATGAACTGAGATGAAAAGAGGTGACATCTTAGTTAAACTTTTCGACCAATTCATGGGATGCAAGTAAGGTCCCTGATGACCAGAAGATGGCAAATGTGATTACTCACTGAAAACTACCTACCCATACTTGTTGCTGCATGTATCTTGAATACTTGTGGGATCACTGCTGAAGGAAAAAGAATTTTAGAATATTTTGAAACTACTGGGCACTGGACTATAAACAGCACAGACTGTCAGTAAGAATGTTACATCAAAAAACGTTTTACCATTCCATGACTGGTGAGACGGCAAGAAAGGGGCTATAGATATGACCTACATATTTTTCAGCAAGACATTTGAAAAGGTACCATACCAAAGGTTGTTGAGTAAATTAGTCAGAACTGGAGTGAGTGCTTGGGTGACACGTTTTGTAAAAGACTGACAAGAAAAAATACATATGGATACTGGTAACTGGAGTTCACCAAGAAGAAAGGATGCTTACCAGTGAAAAACTACAAAGGTCAGTATTTAGGCCAATCCTTCACAAGGTCTATGCTAGTAACACTGCAGAAAGTCTGTGTGGAAAAGTGTGTTGTTTTTTTTTGTTTGTTTTGCTTTTGCTAATGACACAAGCATATGAAACAGAGCTGATGTACAAAATGGTACAGAAAGGATAAAATGGGACTTAGCATGTTTGAAGGAATGATCCAAACACTTGTTTCATTTATTTACTGGGAAAATCCAACTGCATGTCTTTGCAATGTAGGAGGAAATTGGAGTACCCACAGGAAACCCAGATAAATACAGGGAGGGCATGCAGACTCTGCACAGAAGCCACCCTAGCCGTGAATCAAACCAGATAACCTCTTGCTGTGAGGTGATAGCACTAACCGCTGCACCACTCCGCCATCCATTTCAATCTAAGACTACAAAATAATTTATCTGGGAAGCAATATCCTAAGAAAAATAGACGACTGGAGGAAAGCAATAAGATGTCAGAAAAAGACCTGGCATAATCCTGTCAGACGATCTAAAAAATAACCTAGTAATATCTAAAAAAATTCCAGTGTTATTTGTTAAGTTGCCTTAGTCAATGAGCAACAAATGGATGAGGTTTTATTTCATCAATTTACAGTCAACAATACTGAAACTTGCTGAGAGGTGAATGACAAAGAAAATCAGTAACGGTGCGATTTCTGTGTGCACACCAGCAACAAACCTTTGGGTGTTGTCTTTTCTCTGGGTTTGTGTGACTATGGACTTAGTATTTAACTATACTGAAGAAACAAGCCCTCCAAATGGGGGTGCAGCAGGTTTACCTCTTGCAAAAAAATATTTTTAGATCTTTTACTGAGTTGAAGGTTTTGCCATTTTTGTCATGTTTAATCTTCATAGTGTTGTAATTCAGCAATATGTAAGCAAAGCATTCTGTTGAGACTAAAATCATTGACACTTTAGCCAGATGAAATTCTTAGAAGCTTTATCTTAACAAACTATCAAAAAAAGCATTTTAGGAGGAGTAAGCCCCCATTACCCTATGGCACCTTAGTCATATATTAATGGCAGCAAAAAGCTCAAGAAAAGAAAAACTGAATTCTTCTCAGTGTACAAACAGAAACCAGACAGTTCCAAACTGGGGAAAAGAAGCTGGCAAGTTTAAACTTGTCCACTGTATACCTGACAAGCTGTAAGGAAACCATGAAAGAAATAGTAAGGGAGGTCAGTGAGATACTGGGAGGCACAGGAAGTGGTATCACACGTAAAACAAGAAATCATCACTCCTTTATACATATAGTACGTGAGATATTGTATATAGTATTGTGTGCTGTCCTGTAAATACTGTCTTCACTGGATATAGAGTTGAGAGAGGCATTTTCTGAGAGCAAAAATATTGAGTATAGTCATCACAAAAACTCACTTAATGACAGATTAGACAAGTTTAATAAGTACAGACTTAGAGAAAGAAGACAGAGGTACAGTATAAGAGACACCTCAAAGGAACCAGTAGAGTCCAAGTAGATAACAGACTTAAAAAGTGTATGAGAATAAAAGAATATCATATATGGGTCTGGCGCAAATGGCTTAAGGGAGATATGAGGGATGAATGTAATGTCTTCCTGAAAAAACTATGACTAAAAATGTGACCAAAATAAAAAATGCAGGGGACAGACATAAAAAAAAGTCTTATGTGAGGCGTGGAAAAAATAAGTGGTTTCTTAAGTCAATTCTACAGCTTGCTGAAAAGGTAATGAAATGGGTTGAGTATGTGAGCCAAGTGATCAATGATTGCCATTAGAATTAACAAACAGTATTGAGTTTTCATTCAAGCAATGTGGAAAAGTCTTGGAACTCTCAGCCACCAAGAAGTGGGTAGAGCTTTCTTTCAAATACACTACACAAACAACAATGTTCTTTAAAAGCTGCAGAGTGAATATTATGTTTCCTTCAAAGGAATTATGAGAATCTTATATGGCTGAACCAGTACTGAGTGATAAGTTGTAATCTGCAAAATAAAAAAAAAAATTCATCACCTTCCCCTGGAACAATGTTCCCACAACCTCCACGCACAGGAAAATATCTAATGCACTCAACTAAATTATAAAGCAAACTTCATGACCAATGCACTTACAAGAAAACTACTTTTCTAAATGTCGAGGATTTCCACTGAAAACAAGTATGCTTTCCATCGAGATCAGTGTTTTTCAAACCATCATCATCATTTAGTCTATAGTGTTTGGTTCAGCAAACTGGAATATAACCAGTCCTGGAGTTGCTGCAGTCAAAAGTTTAGAGATTTATTTCAAATATATTAAAATAAGAGTTGTTTTCTTTTAAAGATATGGAGAGAAGATAAGGCTATTAAACCACCACAGTATCATTCCCATCCTATTTACTGTTCAAACTTATACAGCTTTCAAGCGAGAGTCAAAAGGCAGAAGCAGCAGTATGACGCAGTCCTAAGGACTGAGGGGCAGAAAATAACTAAAAACTGACATCTGTAGGATTTCTTTTCAATGAACCGTACATCATTAATTTATAATTTGCTGTGAAGATTATAAGTCATGACCCAAGAGTGCGAATGTGAAGCTTGTGTGAAGCACCTTAAGTCAGCTTTATGTTAACAAGATGTAGCTAAGACCATTTATATTAAATTATGATTTCTGGCTACACATAGAAACATACTTAAAAACATACAAGCTAAAATTATTCATCACATGCAATTAACAGTAAAAATAATTTTATAGAACCACACACTTCATATGACACAGCATAAAACCCACGTAAAACCAGCCACAGACTACAAAATCATCCAATAAGGTATACTTTTAACTCATGCTTAACACACCAACTAAAAGTGTACCAAACAACACTATTTAAATTACTTTTACAAGAACTTTTACAAGTTGCAATAACTATAACATCACATATCCCATCCCCAAAATTGCTAGCCATCATTCGCATCTGCATGTAAACAGCAAACAAATACAATGATTACGATCATCTATTAATTAAACAGCATAGACCATGGAGATGGTATAAATAACTTAGGGGGTCCTCTTTTTATGTTACACTATGTAGAATTGGATTTCCAGAAAAGAGTAACTCAATTTATGTTAACACAATCGAGTATAGGCAAACCATCTATATACTGTAGATAGACAGATAGATAGATAGATAGATAGATAGATAGATAGATAGATAGAGAGATAGATAGATAGAGGTTCCCTATTATTGGTAGATTTGAGCTTAAATCAACTTCTGCATTGTCAACAAACTTTGGTCGACAGATGTGCAAGATCAACAGTACCTGTTGTAGGGGAATATGCCCTTTCCCTGGGGATTTTACAATATCAAGAGTTAGTATATATAATTTAGCAGGGGATATGGGGGGCACAGCCTCATATGGGGGTGCAGGGGAGTTTGGTCCTTTACAAAACACTGTTTTCTTTTTTTACATACACCAAGAATTAGCCTTGGAGCATGTACAGTAGTGTGTTTATCTTTTTGTCAAAGTAAGTGTATCTATGTTATCAACATCAATGTTTGGGAAGTTTGAACATGGTGAATAGATAACTACAGTACATATATATATATATATATATATATATATATATATATATATATATGTGTGAATATATATATATATATATATATATATATATATATATATATATACATATGTATATATGGGTCACCTTCAGATGCCCGAAATCGCATTTCACCGACACGGAATCCGACGGGTCGAAAACACCGACAATGCAGATGACCGACAAGGTGAGAACCCGACGGACTCGGTAAGTGTGCGATAGAGTGAGGGATTTAGTGTTAGGAGCCGGACAGGTAAGTGTGATAGTGAGGGACTGTGGGTTTAGGGGTGGGTTAAGTGAGTTAGGGTTAGGTGCAGGTAGGGTGAGTGTGCGGTAGTGTCGGATCTTGGGGTTAGGGGTGGGTAAGTGAGTTAGGGTTAGGGTGCAGGTAGGGTGAGTGTGCGGTAGTGTCGGACCTTAGGGTTAGGGTTTGGGTTAGGGATAGTGGATATGTTATGTAGTGTACTGTGTTGTTTACGTGTAGTGTGTTGGTGTAATGGTATTCGGTGTTTTGCGTTGTCGGTATATTTTGTTGTCGGTCTTTTGGTGTCGGTAATTTGTGTGTCGGCGGTTTGGCGTTTCGGGCATCTGAAGGTGATCCGTATATATATATATATATATATATATATATATATATATATATATGTGTGTGTGTGTGTGTGCGTGTGTTTGTGTGTGTGTGTGTGCATGTGTGTGCGTGTTTGCGTGTGTGTGTGTGTGTGTGTGTATACATATATATATATATATATATATATATATATATATATATATACATATATATATATATATATATATATATATATATATATATATATATACATATATGGGTTCACTTCAGAATCCGAATTTCTGAAAGATCGAATTTCATATGACCAAGACCATGTGATCGAAGTTTTGGAATCTCAACATTGTGAATGGAGATCTCCATACAGTGTGGAAAGGGAGATTTCCCTTTTCCTCACTGTAGTGCAATCTCAGAGTTGGTATATTTAAGTTTTTTTTTTTTTGTGGATTTATTTTACAATGTCGATGGTCCAAAACTTCAATCATATGGTCTCGGCCATATGAAATTCGATGTTTCGGAAATAATTTGGCATTGTGAAGTGAACGATATATATATATATATATATAGATATATATATATATATATATATATATATATATATATCAGATGATTGAGTTTTCAGAAACTCAAAATTCATAAGGTGGAGACTATATGATCGAGATTCTGAAAACTCAAACATCAAAAAACCCACAAAAATCTACTTTTTTATTTTTATGCAGGGGAGCAAGACCCCCTGCACCCCCCACACTCCCCAAAAATTATTTCTACCAACATCGAAATCACACTACAGTAAACAAAAGGGTAAATTTCCTGACCCCCTTCTGTATCACAATCGCCATTCAAAAACTTTGAGTATGATCTCAACCATATGCATTTTGAGTTTTTGAAAACTCGATCAGCTGATAGGAATCTGTATAAATATATATGTGTGTGTGTGTGTGTGTGTGTGTGTGTGTGTGTGTGTGTGTGTGTATACATATATATATATATATATATATATATATATATATATATATATATATATATATGGTCTATATTACGTGATCGAATGATTAGGTGATCGAACACCTAGACATCGACCATGTAATATCGAAAGCAAAAAACAATGAATGGCCAGTTTAACACAGGGAAAGATTTCCCTTGGCCGTTCGCTAGATTTTGCCATTTTCTCCACTGTGGAGTGATCTCGGAGTTGGTATATTTAGCTAGGGGGGTGTGGGAGTACAACCCCCCCATGTGGGAGGTGGAGGGAGAATCCCCCCACTTAGTTTGGCTGGAAATTTAATTTTTTTTGTGGCCAACGGTAACGTTTCCCAGCGGCGTTCACTATTTTGTAGTTCAATATTACGTGATAGATGTTTAGGTAGGTGTTCGATCACCTAATCATTGGATCACGTAATATAGACCCTATATATATATATATTTATTTATACACACACACACACACACACACACACACACACACACACACACACACACACACACACACACACACACACACATTTATGAGTGTCCTTCCCTTTCTTGCCCTGCAGTGAAACCATGGAGTTGTTATATAAGTTAAGGGGTGTGAAGGCAGAGCTCCCACATGAGAGATGCAGAGGGGCTTCCCCATTATAGCTCTCAACTATCCAGCTTTTTGCAGAATGTCCAGATTTTTAACCCATATGTTTTGTCTGTTCCTAATAAAATTTGTTGTTTTCTGGCAAATTACTGGGATGATCTCAGGAATGAAATCACTAAATAATGACATATATTTGATTTTCAGACTTCATATCCTTCAGTAAATGCATGTTAACAAAAACCCTGTTATTATAGCAAATTTTCTAAGTTGATAAGATTAATATTTAAAATCTGCCCTATTTTTGGGCCTTTGTCTCACATTATGTGAGAGGTATTTTCCCCCCTGCAAAAAACATTGTTCATTTTTTTTTTTTAGTTTTGCTTGTTTAAATTAAATGAATTTAGATAAATTGTGTTTGATAATTTGTGTTTAGATAAGCTGAGCTTTAGATGTAGTGACATACACTATATATTCCACACCAAATCAAACTGCACTTGGACACAGCAGGTCACATGATATAAGGGAGTCTCAACCTCTAGCCTTACTCTTTTCAAATACTATCACCTCCTAACTCCCCCACCCTCCCTACCCTGATTCTCAGTACCCCACAACATTTTTACTAAGTTATAAACCTGAAACATAACAATGTGAACTGTACAATTTACATTTATTAATTGCTGCTGTACATTATTTGTTATATATTGTTAGTTTATGTTCTGTTTTTGAAATGTACAGCTTAGTGCCTCTTTGTTCTCCTTTTTTCTTCTTTGTGAATTATTTCACACAGGCAGTACCTGCAAATGGTCAGCTGTGATCATTGTACCACTCCAGTAATCAAATATAAGATAAATACACACACACACACACACACACACATATATATACATATATATATATGTGTGTGTGTGTGTGTGTGTGTGTGTGTGTGTGTGTGTGTATATATATATATATATATATATATATATATATATATATATATATAAAGTATATATTTGTTTATTTATTTAACATTTGTTGTCCGGAAAAGTGAACTGGTCCCCGGATCCCTTAGCCATGACCTAGACCATGTCAGCAAGCACAACAAACAAAACATAATTATTAAGCAAATAGTTAATAAAACTAGAATATGAGTGCATGATAAACAAAAAGTAAACTGTTGACAATTAATAATACCCATTTGTTAACCAGGTAGGCCCATTGGATGAAAAGTTCCTTTTCAGGGTCAACCGAGGGGTAATGTCTGCTTAAGCGATTTGCTGAAGGTCACAGATTAGGCAAATAAGGGCTGAGAGAATCAAACCCTTTACCACTGAAATTATAGTGAAATACATCTCCCAGAAAAAATGTTGCCTTTGTTCAAGCTTGAGCCCAGGCCATTTAAAGTATGTTTCTGGTTATGCTACCATTTAAACCACTGAAAGAGCAATTGAGCTGTATGTACACTATGGCATGCAGCAGAAAATAAAACAGTGCATGGGAGGTTCAGTTTCTCAGACGCAAAACAGAGCTTTATTGCTACAATGCTTTGGAAAAGCTGTATATTCCGAGTTCTGTTCTTTCAGGAGTGATCAATAAGAATTTTGTCACCAATATTTCTAAGATGGCACTATGTTAAAAATAGACAGGTACAGCAAAATAAAGAGTGCTTGCTCTGTGTGTGTCTATATGTGCAAATGTGTATGCATGTGCTCCCACATGTATATGGGTGAGTGGATGGATGTGCCTACATGCACATGTCTATGTGTGTTTTTGAAGGGAGCGAATATACATTTATGAAAAAGTGTCTCAACCAGTAGTACATTTAATACAAATAACAAGAGATACCAGAAAGATAAAGCATCACTCAGATTTAGGACTGTCTTTTTTTAAGAAGTAATACATGCATAACAGGGAGCTAATGTATAAACTGTGAGCTCTAAGTAAACTGTATAATTTACAAACATTCCAGGAAAATAAAACAATTTTCGGTTGGCATAGCAGATTCACTTGTTTCCTCTGTTCTAACACCTACTTCATAATTCTAAGTCATGCTTAGTACACAGAATATCTTAACTGGTTAAATATGATTTGTTAAAATGTGCTGTTTTCTTATTTTTCTTTTGCTTACAATGCTAATTTGTGTCTCTGCAAGCTAATTCAGATGCAGATCTGTGAAAGGATTAACTTGAATAACTTGCAAGACAAATAAGCTCAACAACTGGCTTTTCTCAATGAGTCGAACTGCAGAACAAACTGAAATGTACTTGTTGGTCCGGTGTTCACCTGCTGTTGAAAGGGAAGTGGGTGGAGTATCCCTTTAGAGCTCTACTTTTGAATATTAATGTATATGCATGGTGCAAACTTTCTAACAGCCGTAACTAGCAGGAGCAGCTTTCTTTTTCACTTAGGAAGCTTATGACAGGAATGGAGAAAGGACTTGTAGTTATTATCTGTACAAAAGCTTTGTGAACTTACTTGCTGCAAAAATGCCAAGTGATAAAGAAGATCAGGATATTTGGGATAAAGCAGCAGAGGAGGAAAATGAAGACAGCTTTGGTGAAGGTAAAGAACATCGTGTTAGTCTGTTTATTAATGGATGTAAAGCCTTACAAGTTATTTGAATTTCTTACACACATGGAGGTGACAATATGTGGTCAGTACAGCATGTCACAGGACATGTCACAGTCCTTGACAGCAGATCAAAAGCTCAAGGTAAATATTTAGCGCTACAGATAAAGGAAAAACAGATGGCATTGTATTAGTGCTGTAGCGTTATCGTTTGTCTTGTGGCATTTTCTGACATGAAAAAATGTCACGGTGTAAGATGATGCCTTGATGGCATTTCAGATTTATCCAACATGCAGTATAATTTTCATTTTGGGTTCAGGAATGTAGTAAAGTGTTTTATCCCTCATTTAATAAATGAGTGTGAGCAGTACATGAAGCAGGATGTGTTTTATAAAATGAATTGCTACTGTCTGACTGCTACATATGAGTAGTATTTTGCAGGTTTTATATACACTGCCATCATCAATCAGCTAGCTGCAACATGGATGGGTGGGGCAACCACCAAAAGTATCTATCTGCTCAAAGTATCATTCTGCGTTAATGGGAAACTTCACCTCCACCACAGAAAAGTTAATGTTTTCATCTTCCAGCCCACACCCAGACCACAAAACAGCCTGTAAAACCTGAAGTCAGGCTAATTTAGTGTTGACTGCACTAAGTTATTTGTAAATTGCTAGCAAATAAAATACAAGAATTGCTGAAGATTCAGGAATCTCTGAACACTGCATAGCTTATGTTTCTTGTTTATGACTAATATAACAAATGAGAAATGTGAAGGCTTGTTATAATTAATATATATATATATATATATATATATATATATATGTGTGTGTGTGTGTGTGTGTGTGTGTGCGTGTGTGTGTGTGTGTGTGTGTGTGTGTGTATGTGTAAATGTCATTGTGATTTTTGTAAGAAGGATACTTTCCATGAGAAGGAATGTGGCAGCATTAAAATTAATCTGTTCACCAAACAGCAAGTTGCTAACCAATGGTGCTAAATGCTGCCACCAAGTAATGTAGACATGATGGTATTAAGAAGTGGAAGGTGAAGCACTATCCCCCACATCAGAATGACATGGGAAGTCAAATCCTTGGAGTACTCAGACAATAAAACATGACAAGTTACACAGGAGTATGTAGTGTATACCATTAGTTATCTACATCAAACGCTATATTTTAAATAGTTTTGCCAAAGAGTTACTATAGTGCCACTTTGCATTTTGAACACAACCTGTCACTTAGTGCAGGAAATGGAACCAACAGATAAAATTAGTATGTTATTTTTCAGGCTTTTTTTAATAAGGGCATCTTTGCTCAGACAGCATATATTTTTGTTTTGTTATTCTGATAGCATTAGGCTGTTTGCTCCCCCAAATTTCTGTCATAACACTCTGTAGGGAATTTTTAACAACTACCTGCTAGCTGCATTCCCAGAAAATATGTTCCCAATTACCCCTGTCTTTCCCATCACACTTCCAGCTCTAAACACTTCCAAGCAAAGATTCTACACCTTCTGGACATTGTTGGATATATGGGAGCCATACAGATGTCTTTCCTGTATTCCTTGGTAAATCATCTTTCCACCTTCTTCTTCAACCTTTTCTAACCTCATCTGATTGATTCTTATAATTACAATGCAATATTTTATATTCTCTTTAGATTGTCCCCGTTTTCCCAGCTGCTTCTATTCTAGACTCAAAAAATCCTACCATAGTTGATCTTTCACTTAACACTCCACTATCAGTTGATGGTATGGAAGGCTCTGTCCTGTAGTCCAAACTTCTACTTGGTCTCATTCCATTCTTTGACCCAATACCTTAGTTCTTTTGCTAATTTTCTCTGATAATTCCAGCTCCCTCTTGTCTGTTTTCTATACAATTACTTGCAGTTATCCCTACTCATAAAATCTCCTTTATCCATTTCCATGTTGGCTTACTTATTGGCAAACTGTCTGCTACATTACGAGTAGAATTTTATGCATGATAGTTATTATTCTTGTCAAGGATCTGCATTCAAAATAATACTCTGTCTTTATTTTCCAAACTCCCCTGGTTTATCATCATCCCCTTCCACTTTGATTTATAACCCTCAGTTTGTGTTATGTATATGAGCCATTAATGCATAGTTCTAAAGTATCCATTCAAATCAGGTAATACTAAACTACCTTGCTATATGGGAAGTTACAACCTGTCCCACTTAAGTCTTGCCCTCTACCCCCCCCCAAATAAATTCCTTCAATTCTTTATTAATCATCATCGACAGCTTTGCCTGACCTGTACATAAAATTAAAGGGACTAAAACATTTTCATTACTTGTATCTTAATATCCATATGCATAATCAAGAGCTTCCAGTTTCTCGTTTTTATATTATACTTTATATACTCTCTAATCATATATTCTTAGTAGTAACCATCTGAAATGTCATCACTAGTTAGTCAGTCCCAAAACATGGAGAATGAATGGCTGAAAAACAGACTTACGTATAATAAGTCTGAGATGGCCATTTCTCAGAATATGCCATTTTCTCTGAGGTAGGTGATCTTGGAGTTGGTATACATATGTCTGGGGGGGGTGAGAGGCTTGACCCCCGGCAAAAAAGAAATTTAAAGGAGAAGAGTGATCTTTGAGATTCAGTCTTCTCCTGGGTTTTTGGTCTTTTTTTTTTTTTTGGCAGTTTTATATTTCATTAGAGAGCCATACTTAGCTGCCAAAACAGAAACCTTTTTAATCCAGATACCTAAATACTTCATCTTATGTCTCCATAAATGTGGGCATTGCTAAAACAAATCAGGTGTGGCTTTGTAATTTACTTTGATAATCTGTTTTATCTTCATAAATTTTACATCCGAAAAACTGTCTTAAAAATATTCCACAACACCAAAATGCTATTTTCAGAATTTATCAAATACAAAGTAATGACATCCACAAACAAGGCTAACTTTTCTTGAATATCTTACCAGCTGTGCTTGAATTTGTGAGTCTCTTATTTTCTTTGTCAGTAGGTATAAATATAAAGCAAATAACAAAAGGGAAACAGGACATCCTCACCTGGTTCCTCTGTTTAAACACAGCATGTCAGAGAGGAAATATTCCACCTTAATTCTTGCCTCTGACCCTTCATATATCCTCCTAATTAACCTTATTTTCTGTTAGGGATTGCAATTGCTTCTTTTGCCCTATTCATAAGATCCCAGGCTGAACCTGTCAAATGCTTTCTTTGCATCAAGACCCACTAACAATACCAATTTTCTCACATTCTGCTTTTCCCTGGATTATCACTGTTGTATTAATTTTGTAAAATTTGTGCTTCTTCTCTAGAAAGCCACGCTGATCCATATCTATCAATTTTGGCAACACTTCTCCATTTAGATAGTATACACATAAACATTTTATAATCATCATTTCAAATTGAAATAAGTCTATATGAAAATGGATCTGAACGGTCTTTAATTTTTTTGGAAAATACAACCAACACAGTTTCTTCTAAGATACTGGCACTCCCTCTCTTTAAAATATTGTTAACACCTCCCAAATATTTAGCACATTCTATCCTCCTAACTTCCATAGGAATACTGTCTGTTCCTGGCTAATTCCCTGTTGATTCGTTATACATCATCATTTTAATTTCTTTCTATCATAACTATTATTTGTTAAACCTCATCTTCCTCTATTTTCAGCATAATTAAATCTTTTGTAAGCATTTCAATTTATGCCTTTTCCTGGTTTCCACATTTCTCTGCTTTATACACATTTTCATAAAATTTCTGAAATATCTCTTATACCTCTATAAGATCTCTGGTTATTTTTCTTGTCAGAGACTCCCTATGTTACCCAAGCATTGTGCTTAAAGTTTTTGTGCTCTGGAATAGTAACCAAAAAAAAAAAAAAACAGTTGCTTAACAGTAATCTTTGTACACTCATCCATATTATTCAAATGCTTCCTTGTTTTTCTCTTTAGCAATCTGGAGTCACTACTCTTATTGTTCTGTGATATGCCCCTTATTCTGTAATACTTTAAACCACTTTAAATATTCCTGTTGCTTCTTTCCCATATCTCTTTCTCATTTATTTGGACCTTTTTTAAAACTCCATTTTCATTTCATCCCACTCACTAGATATCCCCTCTGAAGAAATTTCTGTCTTCTCTAATACATTTTGAATAATTTCCACTACCCATTCCTTAAATTCACCTCTTTTAAACAGGTAAATAGGAAACTGTCAAGTGCATCATTTTTACCTAAATATCCTGCATCTTTATATTAGTTTTTATCAGTGCATGATCTGAAATAGTTATCAGTTGTATGTCAAAGCTTTCAATTAAATACACATGCTCCTGTGAAATATAATTTATATCCAGTATATCCCACTTAGTGTACCTTGGGGAATAATATGTAAACTCATTCTGAGTGCCTACTAGTGAATTCACATCTTCAGTGACAAATATGCTCATATATTTCATTAGAACTGTATCCTTTTTTGTTATATTTTCCCTAATAGGCCTCCCTGACACATACCCACTGTTGCAAATCAAGTTCAAGTCTCTAACCATAGATAATATTCCATGATGAAAGCTGATTAATTCTCCCAAATTTCTCTTATCTCTTTAATAGCAATTTAAAGGAAAGAAATATAAATATGTGCCAGTGTAATCCTTCTCTGTTGCCAATAATCCTTTACTATCACACATCTACCGTTATTGTTGTTTTTCCTCATTTATCACTACTGGACCCCTCTAGCAATCACTATTATTACTTCCCATTTTCCTTAAACCTGTTACTCAGCTGAATATCCATACTGACATACTTCCTTCATTAAATTCACATCCTCATTTCTCTCCATATGTGTCTCGAGCAACATTGTTCTTTGCACCCCAAATTTCTTAATATAATTTAATGTTCTTTATTTTTTGTCCATACCTTTAAAGTCACTTACATTCCATGATAATATTGACAGAGTAGCCATTATGATAGAATGCTGTTTACTCCCACGTATTATAAATATGTATTTCCAACTTTTAGCTAACATGAACACACTAATGTTTGGCAGAGTGATATTTTTATGCAGTTGCTTCTTCTCACCTCCATATGAACCTATATCACATTTTTCAAGACTTTTTACAGTAATGAAAACAATCAAGCAAATTAACTAAATACATTTCATAACCTCTCACTATCCCCTTTTAACTTAGAACATATACACAAAAGTTTGTATATTTTCAAAAAAAAATTAAGTTTACCACTTCAGATAAGAGTAATCAATGGTTGCACCCATAGGCATTACCTAATATAAAATTAGAGTTACCATTTTCCTCTCCATTCTTTTCATTGGAAGCTAAGGAAGAGACAAAAGTTATATACACACATATGTGTGTGTATATATATATATATATATATATATATATGTATAGTACCACAAAGTTTTATTTATTTACTTATTTGCATTTATTAACCAGGGTAGATAATCATCCAAATGGACTTTTTCAGTCACTGGTAAAGTAAATTGTTCAGATTTATGCAGTGCAGAAGTGGAGACTGATAGAATAAAACCTGGATTACATGATGTAGCTCATTAACATTTCGTAGCTTTAATCCTATATGTTAACTGACAAAAAAGACCAGAACTAATTCTACCACCATGTGGTGTCCAAGAAAGGCATGGTTTCAGGCAGTCAGATCCCTGGCTCTACAGAAAACCAGCAACCAACTCCAGCAATGAGACTGGCTTTTGAAGCAAACCATCTGATCCTGCCAGACCTACTAGACTGGGTATAAGAAGTAACTTAAGCTACCAGGACCACTTGGCAGGACTATGCCTCCAAATAAAAAACATTCTCCATCTGGAAGAATGGTACTCTATGTCTGCCCACTCAGCCGAGTTGATTTGGACCTCAATTATTCCATGATGAAAATGTTCATGTTCACTGCTTCTGGTCATGCAGATCAGTATAACAGTTCCTTAAAGGTGTGCTGCATATCTGTCTACCTTTAAAAAAACTCATTCATTCTGTGGGATATGAATTTTCATGCATGCCCATTTCCCAGTTAGGATTGCAGTGTACAAGTTAGCTTCTTGGAATATGCTATTTCTGGCAACCATTACCTCAGTTCAGGGAATCCCAAAGCTGCAGATCTTCATGTTTAAGGAACCACATCTATTCTTCCTCAAGGATAAGCTGTACTTTACGACTAAGACACATTTCAGCACGTTTAAAAACTGGCCTTGAATGAATCAATTCCTTTAAAGCACACAGTCCTGTGGAGCAACAGAAGTAATCCACCAAAAATATGTATAAATGACTGCACTTTATTCAAAAGCAAACCAGAGTTAGGCGATTTCGTCACTTGTTACATTTTTTGGTGGATTACGTCTGTTGCTCCATAGGACTGTGTGCTTTAATTGTTTTTCTTGTGCCTGTTACCAGTTTGTTTCTTGAATCAATTCCTTTCCCCGTTTTCATTGCTAGGGTAGAAAACAGGAAACAGAGACAGCCCTTTGCACTGTGGATGTGCACAACTAATTTGAATTTAATATAAAGTGAATTCATGAGTTCAGGAAGACTGAAAAGCTGTTCTTCTCCCATGCTTTGGAGACAAAAGAGCTCATACTTCCCAAGAAACCCCTGTTCAAGTGAACTGCTAACTGCATTATCTTTCACCATCAGGTGGTTATCTACCCACTGGAAAATGCTGCTGTCAAAGAGTACTTCACTTGTGGTACTGGCTAGTTTAAGAATGTGTCTCCATGCTGTGATCACCTGGTCAGTGATGCACAAACCCTCATAGCATTTGCTTCAAATGCATCTCCAGGAGGCAGGCCTCCATTTGTACTTCTGTACTTACTGATTCAGCTTTCTGTAACTTAGTTATTTTGTTGTCATTGGGTTTCTTCCACCTTGTTGAATTTATTACCTGGGATTCATCACAGTCTTAGGATTCATCAAGAAGGTTTTTAGGTGTTGGGTATAATGGATATGGCTGGGTCAGTCAAGTAATTTCAATAACACCCAATGGACTTAAATCACCCTAACAAACTGGCAACCACCAAATGTTTTTGCATGGCTGGACAACATCCCCACAGCTCCATTCCAGAGATGAAGCCCTTCCACCCTCTTAACTACTATGCCACAAAACCTCAAGGGGAGTTATAAAACCTTTCATCAACTGCATGCTTAGTGAGAGGATCTTGATGAATCAGGCTTTACTGAAAGGCAAATCTACTACTTGCTAGACTACCTTAGACTACCACTGTAGCAGATACTTTCTTAGTGTATTAGTGGATCTAAACTGGGATCTCCCTTAGTGGGTCTTGGATACCCTCCTGCCATCTCTTTCTATTTGGATATTCTCTCTATTCAATCTCAACAATTAGATATCCCTGTAATTCAGGCAACACAATATTTGTATATTACTTGTTAGCATCTTCATTGTTGTATCTAGAGTTGCAGGAAGTCTATTAGCTAGTGGTTGGGGGTTGGACTGGGGAACTCAAGAGAATCAGCATGTGGTGTGACAACATGCATGAACATTAAGCACATGCACCAAGAGCAACGGAACTTCTAAGAAAATGCTGAGTCATGATTGGTGCAGAGGGCAAACCCACCTGTAGGATTCCCTCATAAATAATCTGATATTCAAAGAATGTAAAAATATATCTGTTATTTCTAAATAACATTTTCTCATAGTTGCAATAGGTGTGAGGAGCCCTGAAGAGGAATCTGTCAGAAGATCTGAGCTCAGTAGTTTATGAACACTAGAAAATTATTCCTGAAATGTGCATATATATACAGTTTTTGTTCAAGAGTTTCTAGGCCAGAGGCAACTATAACTTTCAAGGTCAAACTCCCCCAATGTTCTGATGAGATATGAGGATGACTCCACGGAATAGTAGACATGGAATGCAAACCATTCTGGCAAGTTGCACTTTTGTGCTGTCAGGGAGGTATTCCCTTATGTGGTGGAGCAGATGCAGCTATTTGGTGGCTTTTCTGGTAAAAAGTTGGTGGAATCAATTCATGCTTTGGTCCAGGTAGAACCCAAGATACTTTATTGATGTAATCACAATGGCTGTTCCCTAGATGGTTGTGGCTTTGAAGAAACAGGATCAGTCAGAAAAAAGATGGACCCTGCTACCAACCAAAACAGTTCTGTACTTGCTGGTATTTAGTATGAGTATTTCTAAAGATTTACATTTTAAGTATGGGAAATTCTCTTTGAACAGCTTTGTTCATAGGTTCATAGGTTCATAGGTAGGTACTAGGCCCTAGAGCCTATATAAGCCTAGCCAAAGGTACCCTGGCTTTTGCCACCCAAGAAAATTATTTTCCTGTGCCACTGTCGAGCAGAGCCACAGAAGTGATCCCCAGGGTGAATTTCCTACCTCCCATCCAATCATCAAGGTTTTTCTTGAAGAGTGCTAATGAGGAGCTTTGTTTGATATAGATAGGTAGTTTGTTCCAGAGTATGGGAAGTCTCTGGGACAGGAATCTATCCCACCAGCATGTTCTGTTTATTGTGGTGATGAGGTTTAGGTCCCTAGAGCGTGTAGCTCATCTTTGTGTGTTAGGCAGAGATCGCCTCTGAGAAGGCGATATGCAATGGAGTAAAGCTGATGTTTTTTGAGACAGTCTGCATAGGGCATCTCTTTGAGGCTGGTAATCCTCTTTGTGAGGTATTTCTGTGGCCTTTCCAGTTGTTGTAGATGTCTTGTGAGGTACATACCAAAAGGGGCATTGTACTCTATAATGGGTCTAATGAGTGATGAGTAGAGGGGAACAATGACCTCTTTTTTCCTGGATGAGAAACCTTTTGTGATGAGGTGTGCCACATAGAAGGATTTCATGACTACTGTGGCGATGTGATTATCAAAGGAGAGACTACTGTCCACCTGTGTCCCAAGGTCTCTTATCACACTTTTGGTGTTAAGTAGACTACCACCTATGTGGTAGTTCATGGGTACTGAGTTTTTACCAAAAGGAATGACAAAGCACTTTTTGGCATTGAGCTTGAGGCCATGGCTTTGTCACCAGGCATCTGTCTCAGCAAGGCCCTTTTGTAGGATGTCCACATCTTTTGGAGTTTTGATTATGGCTCCTAGTTTGCAGTCATCTGCGAACTTCGTTAGCCAAAGACCTTCTGTGTTGGTCTGTACTTCAGAGAAGTAGATACCAAACAGGAGAGGACCCAGGACTGAACCCTGTGGTACTCCACTTGTCACTGGTCTGAAGCTGGATTTGGAGTCTGCTACTTTCACAGTGTGGGTTCTGTCAGTGAGCCAGTTGGCAACCCATCTTGTGACATAGGGATTTATACCTAGTTTAGTGAGTTTATCTATAATTCCAGAGTAGGGGATGGTGTCAAAAGCCTTGGCGAGATCTAGATAGGCTGTGTGAACCACCTTACCCTCATCTATGGCTTTGGTGACTGCTTCAAAGAAGTCTATCAGGTTTAGGAGACATGATCTGCCTTTTACAAACCTGAACTGGGTGGGGTCCTGAGTTTGGAGATTACCAATGTCATTGTTTATAAGTTCCATGATGATATGCTCCATAGCCTTGCAGACCAGGCTCGTTAGGCTAATGGGGCAGTAGTTTTCAGGGTCTGTGGTGGCTCCCCCTTTGTGGAGTGGGATAACTGTCACTGTGCGCCATTCAGTGGGCACATAGCCTGAGGTGAGGCTATGATTGAACATGGTGCTTAGGTGGGGTGCCAATTCGTTCTGTAGTTCATGTAGAACACAGCCTGGGATGTTGTCAGGTCCCATGGATGCTGTGTTCTTGGCTTTGGATAGTGTGTTTTTTACCTGTGCAGCCGTGATTACAGGAACTTTGCATTCTTCTGGTATAGAGATGGGCCCTTTAGGGGATGACAGAGGGGTAAAGTTAGCATTGAACCTATCTGCCAGGATGTTGGCAATATCTGTTGGTTCTGTATATTTAGTGCCATTGTGCTGTAACTCAGAGCAGATCTGAGTGTTGCCATTGAGATTCTTGACATAGCTATAGAATGCTTTGTGGTTGTCTTTAGAGTCAGTGGCGATTTTGTTTTCATAACTAGCTTTGGAGGATTTTATGAGGGATCTCAGCTTCTTACTGAAGCTGACCAGGGAGTTTCTCCAATCATGGGATTTTACTCTTTTTTGCAACGGTTTCTTTCTTCTGTTGTAGAGTTTGTTTATGGCAGGGGACCAACAGATTGGCTTCCTTTTTTTGGAGGATAGCATCTTGGTTCTGTTAGGGATTGCATGATCCATGCACTCATGTAAGTGCTTATAAAGTGCATTTGTGTAGGATTCAGCAGTCATACCTCTATTGTCCGTCAGCATGGGTGTCTTGAAGTTTGCCACTTCTGTCTTAAGAAGCATGAAGTTGGCTTTGGAGAATTTTTTTACTGTGGTTTCCCTAATGGGGGGTGGGGGAGGGATGTGGATGTCAAGGGTGATTAGCTTATGGTCGGATCTGACCAACGAGGAATTGACCTCTGGTGTGGAGCACCGGTTGCCGATTTTGGTAATAACCAGGTCTAGGATATTGCTGCCCCTGGTGGGGGTGTGGATAAGTTGATCCATGGCATTGGAATTTATGAATTCCAGAAAATGTTGAGCATAAGAGTTGGTACATGAGTAGTTTTCCCAGTTAATGGTAGGGTAGTTGAAATCGCCCATTATTAGGGTGTTAGGTTGTACCCTAATATTTTCCAGTGTATTAAGAAATGAGGAGTAGGAATCCTGGGACATGGTGGGGGATCTGTTGCTAGCTACAGTTTGGATTGTGGTCTTGCCCAGAGTTAGTTGCACTTGGATAATCTCGGATGCATTATTCTGAGCAACTAGCCTGGAGGTGTGGATATCCTTAATGAATATGGACACTCCTCCGCCTTTAGTGTTTCGGTCCATGTTAGGTGGCCGAAAGGTGTGGTATGAATTATAGCCTGGTAATGCAGGGGTACTCTCTGGAGCCTTGAACCAGGTCTCTGTCACTGCACAGATGTCGATGTTCTCCATTTTAAGGAGTGCCTCGAGAGAGTGCATTTTGAGGTTTAGACTTCTAGCATTGAGTAGCAATACCCTCAGATTCTTCTTGCCTGTACCTGCTAGGGTGGTGAATTTGTCATTTGAACCTTGCCTAAAAAAAGGCACTATAGGGGTGGCTAGAGCCTTAGTCAGTATCCGGAATCCCAGGGATGACAGGTGCAGGCCATCTCTGGCAAAGCATTGTGGCTTGTCAATCATGTCATCCCAGGCAGACAGATACTGGATCCCCTTAGAATGACACCAGAAGCTTAGCCAATTGTTGAAGTCAATCATTTTGTCCTTGTACTGTGTTATCATTCTGGCTGATGGCAGGATGCTACTCAGGTCTAGGGTCATACCTGCCTGGGCTACAAGATCGGACAGCTCCTCCATGTCCCTTTTCATGTAGTCCAAGGAGGTACATCTCAGGTCATTCACACCAACATGGACAATGACAGAGTCATATTTGTACTTGTTGTGGAGTGACCTGAGTGCATGCTTTATGTGGCAGATCCTGGCACCCGACAGGCAGCTGACAGTAACTTTCTCCTTGTTTAGCCTGGTGAGTGGAACATCAGTGTGCCTGACTATAGAGTCACCTATGACTAGAGTGTTGGGTACGTTGTTATGCCTTATGGGCTGTGGTTGAGTGGCACACTGAGTTTGTGGGCTATGTGTCATTTGGGTTGTGTTGGGGGGTGGAGGTTGCTTGTGTTTCTGCTTTGGAGGTCCCTGTTGCTTGGGCAGGTTTTTACTGAGAGCCTCCACGAATGTAGGTGTGTGTTTTGTGTTTCTATGTGTGCGTTTTGTATTTTTTAAGAAATGTAGATGGTAACAGGGATGAATCTTGAGTATATAGCAGGAGTTCAGCCTTGCCTCAGGTAAATCATATGCATGTTTTAATTTTTAATGTACTCTTTCAACTGAACATGTAAAAAATCAAGGGTAATCCTAGGCCAAAGTAGTAAGAGGGAATGTGATATATATGTAGACATTTTAAAATTTTATTTTATTTTGAATTAGTTATCTGAGGTAGAGGAATGATCCCACTGGACTTATTTCAGTCTCAGCTCGAGGAAATCACAATAGATACATGACATTATAGACAGAGTGAGTGACAAAAGTGCAGTATATACATATATTGTATACAAAGTGAATATCATAGTTGGCTTTGGAGTATAAAGGCAATAGATAAATGACATTATATACAGAGTGATGAAAGCAAAGCACACAGAGAAAATCCCTAGAGGCACATTGAAGACATGCATATTGCATATGGACAGTAAAGAATTATTAGAATCAGACTGCAAACCGCAAAGTTATGAGGCAAAAACCTTAAACGCTATGCCACAGTGTCACATTTAATGATAAATATGATAAATAATAGTGGAAGCCCAGTGCTAATATATGGAGAATCCAGTAAAAACAGATCTTAGTTCAGAAACAGATTTCTTTTTCACTTTTGAGTAATTCCTCGCAAATAATCTCCAAACCAGGCTACAGCCAAGAGAGCAGCTTCTGTTGCAATTAAACAGTTTGGTAGAAGGGGATGGCAGACAGTACTGAAAGGCTGGTCACAGATTATAACCCCTTTATTCTCTCCTTTTTGCATTTTCTTTCTTGATGAATGTCAGGAGCTTGACTGAGATGGCATTCACATCATATCCTGGATAAAAATCATATTTTTTTTGTCAGAAGACAGATCAGGCCAGACTGTGAGGGGTGGACAGACATTCGGTTGTGTACTATATCAAATGTTGTGTTGTTGTTGTTGTGTCTTTCAGCTTTTCCCGGTTAGGGGTTGCCACAGCGGAACTCCGGTCCGCTAATGATTGGCAGTTGATTTTTACGTGCTGAGTTGCCGGCCCTAACGCACAAATACCTTAACTAAAAGTTTTAAGAGAGCTACACAACTATAACTTGAATTTGTGCAATAAGACCCACCCACAAGTTTGTGTATTGTCGTGACCTCCTTCCAGGTTCATGGTGCTTTCCTTGCCAGTGCTCTGTTACTAATAACATAACAGATCTGGAAATAAATTCAGTAGTGTACAGAAGAAATATTAGAAGGAAGTCAACAGCAGTTGTAGAAGTTCTTCCTTCACCCCTTTCATGTGCTTTAAAACTGTGCATTTAACTCGCCGGTTTAAAAGATGGGAGATGAATGAATAGTGACCTAACTCTTGTTGTCTTGTATATTTTCATGCAGTAAAGTCTCTGGTTCCATGTGAGTTGATTTTTGTGTGCTTTTTAGTGTCAACAGTGACCTTCAATTCTCTTAGATGTTTATTTACTTTGTGCAGGGAATGAAAGGATATCACTGACATAACTTACCTCCTCAACATTAGAAGGAAGGATTTTGCATTAATTTACATATTCTATATTGCAAAAGAATTAGTAAAGCGTTCAGTAACTTGTTTGGGTATTTTGGCATAAGACTGGCTTGAGTTGATAGATAGGGATTGTCACAGATCTTGACCTGTAATCATAGCTGTCAACTGTCCAGATTTACACAGAATGTCCAGATTTTTGCCTTATATTTTTGGTCTGTTCCTTGTAAAAATTGTGGTTTTCTAGCAAATCACGGAGGACTGAATACCCTAATGTCATATGTTTTGTTTCAGAGTTAATATCCCTCAGAAAATGCATATTAGCATAAATCCTGTTATCCTAGTAACTTTCTAAGTTTATAAGACCAATATTTAAAATCTGTCCCTGTTTTTGGGGCTTTGTCCTCTGATTATTTTAGGCTTGGTCCAGATTTCGTGGACTAAGAAGTTGAGAGTTATGCTTGCCATATAAACTCTCCAGTTGGTTTCAAGAACAGCTGGAGTGGAAGTCTGTAACTTTAAAATAATTTTGTATTATGTAATTAAATATTAATTAATGCATAAGGATTTGTTTGCTGCACTTAAGTCTACAAGATAAAATAACAGATCTATGTTATAAAAGAAGCTAAACTGTTTGGTTTGGTGAGCTACAGAGGTGTGCCTCTTGAAGGCATTGGTCAGTATTATACATGTCATTGAGAAGAGTCAGCAGCAGAGTGGTCAGCTGCCATTTATTAGTCTGCTATTAGTTGTGTGGTACATTCCACTTAAGCAGGAATGGTAGAAGGAGTTCAGTGGTAGAAAAAGTCCATTTGGACTAAATATAGCTGTTGCCAACTGATGCAGACTTCCTCTTTCTAGATCTTTTTGTTCATGGGTAGCCAGTAAACCAGTCGGCATCAATGACTATTCATTTGTCTAATTTGTCAGATATCAGTGAGGAAGAGAGAGGTAGGCTGCACCAATTACTGATTGTGAGGACTGACGGCTTTCTCTTGAATTGTATTGTACAAACTCTATAGGGTGATGTCAGAATAAGTAATTCGGTCTGTGAATAGTATGCTCCTGTGTTTGTGTGTGTGTACGTGTTCCTGTGCTTGTGTGTGTATGGGGTGGGGGGTCTTACTGATAAAACTTGAGTTTAGCTCTCAAGAGATTTGGTTAATGTCATACCTGCATACACTGGGACACACAATATAGTGCCTAGCAGGTATAAATTATGTATCTCAAGTTTAATTCTTTTACACCCACGGTAGTGGTGCTGCGGTAGCGTTGTCGCCTCACAGCAAGACATTGTCGAGTTCGATTCTCAGCTAGAGCGTCTTCTGTGTGGAGGCATGCGTGAATGGGCGTGCCTTCATTGAAGGTTATGCGTCAGGGCTGGTAACTCGGCATGTAAAAATCCACTACCAAACATTAGCGGACCGGAGTTCCGCTGTGGCGACCCCTAACCGGGATAAGCCGAAAGACACAACAACACATTTGCCAAGATTAATAAATGGATTTGTGAATGAAGGGTAACACCATACTGGTATTGTAAAAAAATAAAAGGTTTAACAGTTTGGAATTCTAAGACACACAAATGTGAGTACAAGAGCACCAAGACAAATGTGTGAAAATGGAGTTGTCATATAAAAGATCCTGGAGTCTCAAACTGCGCACTTTTCTCAGAGATTTGGCGATCTTGGAGTTAACATAAATAAGTAGCTGATTTGTGAAAAATTGCAGTCCCCACATTGGGAAAAGAGAACAGCAATTTTCAAAATTCACTGTTATCCCATCGCTAATGCTTTCTTTTTCTTTTTCATAATTTCAGGACTTGCAGTTATGGGTCTCATTAGTTACAAGAGAGAGTTGGTCTAAAAGGGCAACGAGGTAAATGGGCACTCTAGGAAGGGATGGCAGTGGATAAACACACAAAGCAAATGTTAATTATACAAAGTAAATACCTGTGAAGATCATGCACTGTATTTAATGCTCCTTTATTAAAGCTGGTTCATTGCAGCATGAGATGTGATGTCACGGGGAAGAGACATGTCACTATGCTTACAGTTCAAAATGTACTAAGCGTAAATTTAAACGGTAAAGAATAATAAATGTATTAAACTTAAGACATTCCTCCTTGATTAGAGAAGTGCCTTCTCTTATTGTAATGCAGTATGTGTATATATAAATCTCTCTCCCTCTCTCTCTCTCTATATATATATATATATATATATATATATATATATATATATATATATATATATATATATATATATATATATATATATATATATATATATCCTATATACCAGTTATCTTTAACAAAATGCTTAGCTTAGGGCCATAAACCTGGCCTATTGTATATGCTGGTTACAAGAATAATTGAAGAATTGTGAAGCAAACCATTACAAAATATGACAATGTTGCTTCACTGTGTAGAAAGTTTCCTAAAACAGGCTGCCTTACTTCATGAAGTAATGGTGTCAGCTGTTCTTTGAACTTGACTAATTCTCTTTTCCTGTTTATAAACTAGATGTGGTTACATGTGACATGTATGTGCAGGATGCATATATTACTCCATATTCTGCTGCCACTTTCCAAATATGCATTATCTGGAAGCTTTTTTTAAGTCTTGATTGTCTTCCTGCATTGTAAAGGTTTCTACCTAAAGAACTGGAATGTGCCAGAAAGGATTTTATTTAGTTATGTATTTGCTTCTTTGTTTGCTATCTGGCTAAGTGGGCTGACTCATGTACCCTTTTCTACCACAACCTCAGCCTGAGGCAAAAAATACACAAGCAGAACATGATAATCCCATTTAATTATTTGTACAAGGCAAAATGCATTTTAATAATGTGTCAATAATAATAATAGGAAGTATATATATATATATATATATATATATATATATATATATATATATATATATATATATATATATATATATATACACGTGTGTGTGTGTGTGTGTGTGTGTGTGTGTGTGTGTGTGTGTGTGTGTGTGTAGGAGAATATGTACATGGGCAAAATATGTATAAAGTCTAAGACAAATTATTTGTTACTGAAAAACTTTTTATTAGTCTTCTTCCTATCATGAGCTGTCAAATGCAGCTTTTATTACTGGTGTTTCTACTCCCTGGGAATACAGTGCATTTTGCTAATTGTATACTCTCTCTCTCTCTCTCTCTCTCTCTGTAAATCTCTCTATATACATAGGTTCATAGGTTCATAGGTTGGTACTAGACTACTGGCCCTAAAGCCTATACAAGCCTAGCCATAACAATTCCCTGAATATTTCTTCCCACAATATTTACTTACCTGGACCCCTGTCTAGCAGGGCGACTGACGTGATCCTCAGGGTGAATTTCCTGTCTCCCATCCAATCGTCAAAGGTTCCTTTTGAAAAGGGCCAACGAGGTGCTCTACTTCACATGTATGGGCAGTCTATTCTTGAGTATGCAGAGTCCCTGGGTCAGGAACCTATCCCTCCAGCATGTTTTGTTCATTGTGATGACAAGGTTTAGATCCCTGGAGCGTGTGGCTCTGAGGGATTGGGATTTCTTTAAGTGGAGCATGTCCAACAGCTCAGGGTTTGACATGGCCTTGTATGTTAAGCAGAGATCGCCTCTGAGTAGATGATATGCCACAGAGTATAGCTGGAGTTTTTTTAGATGGTCAGCATAGGACATCTGCTTTAGGTCTGGGATTCTTTTAGTGATGTTTTTTTGAGGCCTTTCCAGCTGTTGCAAATGTCTTGTGAGGTACATACCAAACGGGGCGTTGTACTCTATAATGGGTCTAATGAGAGATGAGTACAGTGGGACAATGACCTTTTTTCTGGATGAAAAGCACTTAGTGGTGAGGTGTGCCACATAGAAGGATTTCCTGACTGTTGTGGCAATGTGGTTATCGAAGGTGAGACCACTGTCCATCACACTTTCGGTGTTTACTGTACTGCCACCTATGTGGTAATTCATGGGTACATGTTTTTTCCCAAAGGGGATAACTATACATTTTTTGGCATTAAGTTTGAGCCCATGGCTTTGGCACCAAGCATCTCTTTCTGTAAGGCCCTTTTGTAGAATATCCAAATGTGAGGATCAAAAAATGGCTCCCAGTTTGCAGTCATCTGCGATCTTTGTTAGCTAGAGTCCTTTAGTGTTGGCCTGTATTTCAGAGAAGTAGATGCCAAACAAGAGCGGTCCCAGGACTGAAACCTGAGGTACTCCACTTGTCACTTGTCTGGAGCTGGATTTGGAGTCGGCTACTTTTGCAGTCTGGGTTTTGTCAGCAAGACAGTTGGCAACTCATTGAAGGATTTATGCCCAGCTTAGTAAGTTTATCTGTGATTCCAGAGTGGAGGGTGGTGTTGAAGGCCTTGGCAAGGTTCAGATAGGCTGTGTGGACCACCTTACTCTCGTCCACATCTCTGGAGACTGATTTGAAGAAATCAATCAGGTTCAGGAGACAAGATCGGCCCTTCACAAACCCAAACTGGGTGGGGTCCAGTGTTTGAAGGTTGCCAATGTCTTTGTTTATAAGTTCCATGATAATGCGTTCCATGCCTTTGCAGATCAGGCTAGTCAGACTGATGGGATGGTAGTTCCAGGGATCCAGGTTGGATCCTCTCTTGTGGACTGGGATAACTGTAGCTATGCGACACTCAGGGGACATGAAGCCTGAGGTGAGGCTATGATTAAATGTGACACTTAGGTGAGGTGCCAGTTCATTCTGTAGTTCATTTACAGCCTGGGATGTCATCTAGTCCCATGGATGCTGTATTCTTAGCTTTGGAGAGTGTGGTCATGATTACCGGAATTTGACAATCTTTTGGTATTGAAATGGGCCCTTTAGGGGTGAGAGGGGGGTGAAGTTGGCACTAAATCAATCTGCCAGGATATTGGCAATGTCCTTGGGATCAGTATATTTAATGCCATTCTGTTGTAGCTCAGAGCAGATCCGAGCATTGCCATTTAGATTCTTGACATAACTATAGAATGCCTTGTGGTTGTCTTTGGAATCTTTGGCAATTTTATTTTCATAACTAGCTTTGGAGGATTTTATGAGGGATCTCAGCTTCTTAATTAGGCTGGTAAGGGAGTTTTGTGCATCCTGGGATTTTCCTCTTTTCCGCAACAGTTTCTTCCTTCTGTTATATAGTTTGTTTATGGCAGGGGACCACCAGAGTGGCTTCCTTTTTTTGGAGGAGGGTGTCTTGGTTCTATCTGGGATGGCACGATTTATGCACGAGTAGATGTGCTCATACAGTGCCTTAGTGTAGGATTCAGCAGTCGAACTTTCAACTCTCATCTGCATGGGTGTCATGAAGTTTGTCACTTCTGACTTGAGTAGCATGAAATTGGCTTTGGAGAAGTTTTTTACGGAAGTTTCCTTACTGGGGGGTGGGGGTGGGATGTGGATGTCAAGGGTGATTTGCTTATGGTCAGACCTGACTAATGAGGGGGTGACCACTGGTGTGGAGCATCTATCTCCCATGTTGGTATTGACCAGGTCTAGGATATTGGACCCCCTGGTGGGAAAAGGGATTAGTTGATCCAGGGTGTTGGAATTTATGAATTCCAAGAACCGCTGGGAAAAGGTGTTGTTACCCAAGTAGTTTTCCGAGTTAATGACAGGGTAGTTGAAATCACACGGTATTAAGGTGTTTGGTTGTATCTTAATATTTTCCAGTATGTTTAGAAAGGTGTAGTGAGAATCTTGGGGCATGGTGGGGGATCTGTTGCAAGCTACAATTTGGATTGCAGTCTTACCTAGTGTTAGTTGTACCTGGAGAATTTCAGATGCATTGTGTTGAGCAACTAGCCTGGAGGTGTGAATATCCTCCACCTTTAGTGTTTCGGTCTTGGTTTGGTGGCCGAAAAGTGTGGTAAGAGTTGTAGCCTGATATTGCAGGGGTGCTCTCTGGAGTCTTGAACCAGGTCTCAGTTACTGCACAGATATCAATGTTCTCCATTTTTAGGAGTACCTTGAGAGAGTGCATTTTGAGGTTTAGACTTCTAACATTGAGTAGCATTACCTTCAGATTTTGCATGCTTGTATCTGTTACGGTGGTGGTTTTGTCCTTTGAACCTTGCCTAAAAAAGGCACTATAGGGGTGGCAAGAGCTTTAGCCAGGATATATATATATATATATATATATATGTATATATATATATATATATATATATATATATATATATATGTATATGTATATAATATATATATATATTTATTTATTTATTGAGAGGGAGAGAGAGAGAGAGAATGTCCTTGGTTCTATGCAAATGTATTGTATTTGTACTTAAAACTGTTTTTGGACTGTGTCGTGGCTGAAAAGGGGTCATTTGGGTTAATGTACTTGCTATATATTAAATGAATAATACTTAACAACAGGTCCTTATAAAAAGTCTGGCTCCATTAACAGCATTTTTTGGATTACATAGCAATGTGACGCTGAAACACACTGAAAAAAAGACTATGCAGAAGACAAATAGTGCCAAACACAAAGATAAGCACATCCTAGTGTGATACCTTACTAATCTACCCCTTTAAATGTTACTCTTTAAACAGAAATGTGGTTTTCACTTTATTCAGGAAGGGTGTTGTCAACTGCGTTCCACCTACTACTTTTGCTAGTTCTAACAGTTATCTGTTGTAATTTCAGAAAAACATCAGCCTCAACATGAAACAGCCATTGTCATAAACAGATATCTTACAGATAATGGTACCAGTAACCATTTATGCGATTTGTTCCACTGAGAGGATCTGCTACCATATGTATTATTTTTGTAGTGAAAGTCTACATTCTTGAAGAATAAGATACTTCTGAAAGACAGAGGAAATGAGAAACAGTTTGCCATTAGAATAGCAAGTTTTCTGAGCTGGCACTTTGCAGGTTGACAGTTTACACAGTAAGGGGACATAATTATGGGAAAGAAAAATAATTGTGTATTAATTTTGTTAATTGGGTAAGCCCACTGGGCACAAATGCCAATTTTCAGTGGTGACCTAGAAGCACAATCTGCTTAAACGACTTGCTCAGAGTTACAGTGTAGGCAAGTAGAGGCAGAAAGAATCAAACCCTGTACATTTTATTACAAGATGCAACTCTTTACAAAGCTCAGAAACTCTGTCCTATGTGCTAAGTGCCTGAATCCATTAATCTGATATACTAAT